>NC_056746.1:724635568-724740568 GCF_019279795.1 Protopterus annectens | reverse complement strand
ACATTGGTTGCTAAACAGCAGGCTCTGGAATAGTGAAGTATCCAGGGTATATGCAAGGATCTGTATTCAAATGAGTTGGTTTTACTGAATAGTAAAAATGGGCCACTGTGTCTGCAGATAATCCAGTGTAGGCCCAAAATTGTGTTGGTGTTACTAGAATAGGTAGCTGACATCAAAAGGGTGTGTGTGTCATGCTTTGTTTAAGCATATTAGAGCTCAGTGACACCTGTTTGCACTCAGCTAATCACATCTAAGCAGGGGTGTATATCCACTACTGCTAAGCTATATTTAGCCTCATGGCACATGTTTCAGCTGGTTTAAGCTATGCTGAGCATTTCCATGCATGAGAGTGTGCCCAGACTGCTGAGTACTGTTTAAACCAGCACTGCAAGTTTGCACACCACACCACAGTGCTTAGCATGGAAGATATTTTAAAAAAAGAAAAAAATAATAGCCTGGGAAAGCAAATCATGTATAAAGTACTGTTAAGCCCTGTTCCACAGACTCTGGGCTATTCAAACCCCTCAGTGATATACCTGACAGGTGGAATGTATCGTAGTTAGCCAATCACACAGCCTGCATTTGTAAGACACCACTATAAAAATGCATACACCCTACAATCTGATTTTTCCCACATAATCTGCACCATCGGAGTACACACTTGGGAATTTTAACTGACAAAATGCTAGGGGCGGCTGCTGCTCTGCTACATCTGTATGTACTAGAGGCTGAGGGCAGTGCTGATGCTGTTGCTGACAATAGGCCCTGACTGAGAAGGAGAAGAGAGTTCAGGCCCAAGGTAACCTTCCACGAGCTACATAAGCTGGAGATTGTAGAGCACTACAGGGTGGTCAGGGACATAGTACAAGAACTCACTGAGCTTTACTGCCCACAGCTCAGACCCAGAAACAACATAGGGGAACCCATTCCAGTGGAAACAAAGTTATGTGTAGCCCTTAGAATATTAGCTACAGGCACTTTTCAAAGACCAACTGGGGACATAATGGGGGTCTTACAGGCATCTGCACCCAGGGTACTTCACCAATTCCTTGATGCCATGCAAACAAATGCCAGTGAGCATATTTATTTACACCACACCCCTGAGGAGAGTCAGCATTATGCATCTCTTCCACTGTGTAGCCACTACCCTGAGTTGCCTGGGTGCCATAGACTACACTCATGTACACATCAAATCACCATCAGGCGAGGGGAGTAGAGTGTATGTCAACCACAAGGGATATCACTCCATCAACTATCAGGTTATGTGCAATGCCCAGGGCATTATCATGAGTGTGTGTGTGCCAGCAGCCCTGTCAGCTATCAGGACTCCCATCTCTGGCATGCATCACAGCTGTACCAGACGTTTGCCGGAGGGGTATTCCATGCAGCCATCTACTCAGGGATGCTGGCTATGTACTGGAACCGTGGATGATGACACCCATCAGAAATGCACACACACCTATCACAGAAAGCCATAACGAGGCACAGGCATAAACTATGAACATCATAGAGCATGTTTTTGGGCTGCTCAAGTCAGAGTTCTGCTGCCTCAATATATCAGTTGGAGCCCTGCAGTACTCTCCAGCAACATGTGCATAGATGTTCACAGTATGTGCCATGCTACACAATATGATCCTGTGGAAACAGCTGTGGCAGCAACATCACAGGGAAGGGACACACAGCCCTCCACCAGAGCCTGGGTCCCCACAGCCACAGGTACAGGGGGATTCAGAGGAGGAACCCCCCCCCGAGCCTGTCCCTGTAGGCAGACATAGGCATGCCCAATATGCCCTGGCCTTGGCAAAGAGGCAACGCATAGCACATGCACTGACAACCTAGGGTCCTAGGGACTAACACCTTACTGTGACTCGGATACATAGTAAAAAGGATGCCAGCCACACTATACAACTTCTACCTTTACCATGTATTGTCTGTGTACTGTGTGCATCAGACAGTCAGCCCTGAAACACAGGTCTCCCAACTGCTGCCTCCAGAAGGTAAGCCACTCTCCTTTACTACAAATGTAAGGGGTACTACATTGTGGTAGCATATGCATGAACCTGCTGTATGTATGTAAGAGAATAGAGTGGATTGCTGGGCTACTTGCAAAAAAACTAACAGCTACTTGGGACTAGTACTCTGTCCGATACTGAGTACCTCATAATATGCATGAGGTCACAGGGTTGGAAAACCCACAGCAGTATGCAAGTGTAATGTCAAATAGTGGGGTCATAGGACAGGCACAGCACTGTCAATGTCCACTACCCCCAACACACCATTGTTCCCATCCCATAGTAACAGTTATATGTTTGCAAGGATATATCTGCAGAATACACAATTCCAGGGCAGTCACAAAGAACCTGTCCAAATGTCCTATTTTACACAAAATGCAGAGGTCACAGTAGGGCTCACACAGTGTTATGTCTGTCTGTCTGTCTGTTGTAGATAGTGTGCAAAATTAAACTTCACCTTCTGGTGGCTCACTGGGCAAAGTACATTAGCATGGTTAATGGCATTGATGGTTTGAACCTGGTTGCACCTACAACTTTTGCATGTGAGGTACTCCTGTGGTAGGAGTCCTACAGACTGCCAGTATGCCTCAATCTGTTCATGCCAGAAAGCTGAACAAAGCCAGAGACAATGGGTGGCAGAGGGGCAAACAAACAGACATTATACATATGCTCTGAGTAACCTAGTAAGTGGCTAGTATAACAGCAGGCTGCAACAGGTCAGATTAGCACCAGGAAGTAAAGGACATAACTTAACTGTGTCAGCACTTACAACAGTTCAGTAGGCTGTATTTGGTAGTATATTACTGGATAAACACAACTGTATGAGGAACAGAGCAGACATATGAGGCATATTGCTGGACATTCTGCAAAAACATGTACAGTGAGAGGTGTGAAGACTGTCACCCTGTGTGTGGTGTTACATCATGTACCCTAGTCACATCATACCTCTCAACCAGATAGAGTAGGAAATCTGGACAAAGCCATAAACAGTGGTGGGACAAAGGCCCATATATAAGGGGAAGGAATAACTACTGACCAGACAAATGTATAAAGTGCAGAGAATAACAAGCTGTGCATTAGCATGGGTTTGCTGATGTGTATGGAGTCAATAACTCAAATGTCTGTCGGCATGTCCTTATGTCAACCTATAACGATTTGCCAATAATGTACCAGAAATCTACAATGCTATGTAGAATGTAACATACATATGCCTAACTCTGTACATTTCATTACAATCATCACACTAGATAGGTATGAGACATATATTATGTTCAGCGCACAGCCAGGGAATGCCTTGGACAAAATATCAAGGAGGTGACTGTTGAAAAAGGTGCAGCAGCCAATGGTTTGTAGGACACAAAATCCCAGATGGGAGTACAGGTAGGGCTGGCCTGGAGTCACCTTGGAAGTACTGACAGTCACATTGAGCATTCTCCTATACTTAGCTAACTTGAGCCCATGTCAGATGCCTCATTTGTTTGAGGAACTGATACATGAAAATATATGTGTGCATACAGGCAGCTCTGTATACATATCTGTCCCTATTCCCCTCACACATGACTACCCAATCTATCAGTTTGTGGTGCAGATATTCTAAATATATATATATATATATATATATATATATATATATATATATTTATATATATATATATATATATATATATATATATATATATACACATATATATATATATATATATATATATATATATAGGGTCTATATTAGAATATCGAAGTTTCACAACTTTTAATGTTCTAATATCGGCCCCTATTCAGCGAGCGCTGAAGATAGCGAAGCCGCGTAACACTGAATTTCTTCCTAGGGAAAGAATTTGGTTGGCCGTTCCTGTGGCTTCGCTATGTTCAGCACTGTGGTGGAAAGTTACAGGTCGGGATCAGGTAAATGTGTGATTGTATGGACGTGAGGGTTAGGGCACAGGGTAGGTGAAATAGGGTTAGGGTGCGGGTCAAGTAAGTGTGAGATTGTGTGGACGTGAGGGTTAGGGCAGGGTAGGTGAGTTAGGGTTAGGGAGCAGGTGAGGTGAGTGTGCGATAGTGACGGACTTAGGATTAGGGTTTGGGTTAAGGTAAGTGGATAGCTAGTGGTGTGTGTACAATTTAGTGAAGCATTAGATGTAGGAGTTTAGGTGTGTGTGTGTGTGGATTGCTGTTTGTTTGGTGTGTTTGTGTTGTGTGTATGTGTGTCGGAACAGCGAACGTTTTCCCTGGGAAAAAATTTGCTGTTCTGCATGTTCGATATCACTGAATAGGGGTCAATATTAGAACATTACACATTTTAAAAAGTCGATGTTCTAATATAGACCCATATATATATATATATATATATATATATATATATATATATATATATATATATATATATATATATATATATATATATTTATACTTCACTATCCCATGATCCAAGAGTTTGTCTCCATCCAGCTGCTTTCACTCTACAAAAAGTGAAACAATCACATACACCTTCTGGAGCAGCAGCAGTAGTCAGACTTATCACATCGCACTACCTAAAGAACTTGCACAGCTGAATTTCACCTACAGTTAGCAAAACGTACACAAGCAACAAATAAAGTTAAATCTATGTAAGGCAATATGCAAATAACTTAATTTGTTAAGTCTAGTGTGTGTTGTTTTGTAGCATTGAATCTGCTGGAAGGATATCCCCAACCCCCACTCATAGGCCTTTTACTGCTGAAGGTGAAGCTACATTAACACTTCAGCATATTTTACTCTTATCAGTGTAATATATCCCTAGAAAGACATTGAAAAGCCCATAACTATAAAATTAGATGCTGTGACTTGAGACAAGTATTTAGAGTTCAGACAGCTTGTCTTTTGTATCCATGAACATCCTACCGCATTGATTGTTTAGGGAGGTAAACCATCTGGAGGAGATTGCTTTCCACTCAAGGAACTGAATGCTCCTCCCTGCATCACTGCTTGTTTCTCCAACTAAATTTGCCGCTGTGGCTCCAACTTCAGTGTCACTTCACTATCCCATGTCCCAAGTGTTTGTCTTCATCCAGCTGCTTTCACTCTACAAAAAAGTACGTTGGAATCTTGTATTTTCTTAATCATTATGGTTTATTTCATTTTGGTTCAAACTTGTACTAGAAATTTACAAAGATTTCACTGTGTTTAATTGTGGCTAAGTGTTGTGTCTTTGCTGTTAATGTGTAGTATATATATCAGAACATGTCTAATGACCTTTTACTCTAGGTTGCATTAATAGCATCAACTTTTGTCTTTCTGCTATTAATGAGTAGCCATTGTATTAGCACGTTTCTACTGGATGGGGGATTTACAGTAGGATTCAGTGAAACCATCAAAAATGTTCTTGTTGCTGTTAGTACTGCAGTTACATCAAGTAAGTCTATAGTATGTTGCCATCTGGCTAAGTGCTCCTTTTTTCTCTTTTCTTTCTCCCTGATAATCTGCAGTACATATCTTTATGTTATGTATATATGTTTCGACTCACTTCTACTGAAGGCTGCTATTTTAATACCTGATTTTATGTTTGTATGAACAGCACAGTTACTGGATAATGTAGGTGATTGTTAGTATATGAGAGTTTCTGTCTGTGAAGGGTTTTGTCATTCTCTAGAGTTGCTTCCTTTTTTATTTTTATATATCTTTCAAACTCTAGCTGGCTGCCTTTTCTAAATGCTTAAATATCAGATTTACAAATTTTATGCTGTGTAGCAGAGTGGGACCTAACGGATAGGCTTGCCTCCTGTCCCTCCAACATCTGTAAACCTGCATCTCAGTAATCCCACACTTGCATGCATACGCATATCTCTTGTTAGTTTAGTGTATTTATCTTTCTGTCCTTCTGTACTGTGGAAGCCACCATTTTTGTTTTTTAGTAATCCCAAACTTGTATACCTACAAATATCTCCTGTATGTTTATTGTCCTGTTTAAAGGTTAGAAAGGTGAAATGCAAAACTGTGAAATATAGTGCACTACTCTTGTTTGCCAAACATTACTTAAGGTGGATGAGTATAGACAAATAGTACAGTACCCAACTAGTTCAACCATCAAGAAATCCTTAACTTTTTCTTTCTCTCTCTCTCCCTCCCAGTGAAACAAGCATATATTATTTCTGCAGCAGCAGCAGTAGTCAGACTTATAATGTCACACTACCTAAAGAACTTGCACAGCTGAATTTCCCCAGCAGTTAGCAAAAAGTACACAAGAAACAAATACAGTTAAATCTACGTAAGGCAATATGCAAATAACTAGTCTATTGTGCATTGTTTTGTAGTGTTGAATCTGCTGGAAGGATATACCCACCCTCCACTCATAGGCCTTTTACTGCTGAAGTTGAATCTACATTAACACTTCAGCATATTTCACTCTTATCAGCTTAATATATTCCTGGAAAGACATTGAAAAGCCCATAACTATTCAGACAACTTGTCTTTTGCAACCATGAACATCCTACCTCACTGATTGTTTAGGGTGGTAAACCATCTGGGGGGTTCTTCCTGATCTGTTCACTCTGCTCACTCCACTCCCCTGCCCTTCTCCTATATGCTACCTTCCCCCAGCACCTCTACTCTTATCCTAAGCAAACCACTCCCCCTCATTCCTATGATCCAATTACATACAGCCCTACCTTGTCCACACCTACAGTTCATGCACAACATACTTTCTTTTATTTAGCCAAATTTATCTGCTCTCCCTTACATCCATTCCCTTGAATTCACATGCCCACCACTATACTTTTTTTGCATCTTACTCTACTCTACCATCACAATACAATTACCCCCTCAAACCATTTTAAATTAACTCCAGACTTTCCACCTTCTCTTCTACTATAGCCACCCATTAGCATTGCACCATAATTTTACTACTGACCAATTGCATCAACCCCACCCATCCTTATCACAAACTGCAAGGTAAAACACCTAACCACATTATCAAACCCCACTCTGAAGTCAAAACATTTCCAACCATATATTCAGCTGCACACATATCACATGATAACAGTCTTTACACCTGTACTACACTCAAACACACACATTCCACTGTTACTGTTGTTAAACCCACTATCACAGTTGACATGCTCCTCCTAACTTGCTCAGCCTCTTTACTCTTAATTATCATCCTCACTACAGCTATATCTTCGCATACCCCCCCCCACACAAATACACAACAACCTCCTCTAACCGTCTCCCAATAAACAACACAGCTTCTCACATATCTCCTCCCAGTTTTTCATCTATACCCTTCCATTCTATTCAAGCCACAAACTGGCCTCCTCACCTCCTATGAAACCACACTTGACACCAGTACTCTCACCTAGGAATAACAAACACTTCCCATGGTACACATTCCTCATTTCCTAGCTACTCAAATGTGGAGACATATATCCTAACCCTGGCCCACCCTCTAATCCTAACCACAAGGGTAACCCCAAAGATTTAAATATACTTACACTTAACCTTAGAAGTATATGTAATAAAATAGCCCCACTGCATGCCTGGACTGATCAAAATAAACCTGACATACTAGCCCTTACTGAAACTTGGCTACATCCCAATGTAAAAGACTCAGAAATAATATTGCCAAACTTTGCAATAACCAGAAGGGCTAGATCTAAAAAAAGGGGGAGGGATAGCACTTCTTTATCCCTCTAAACTCAGCATCACACCCTATACCAGTAATATACCCATCTTTTCCAGTGCTGAGGTACTTATCTCCTTTTTGAACCTCAATATATCAAAAAGAATTTACATAATAGTAATATATATCCCACCAGGTAACAATATACCAGTGTTGGAAAATATTTTATCCTGGACATACCAAACAATAAACCTTGAAACAATAATTTTAGGAGATGTAAATATAGATTGGAAAACCATAGCTTCCATCCCCCCCCCATAAATAGTATAAATCTGAATGTTTTTTCTCAGCTTCTCAATGCTCCAACAAGATACAGCAAAGATCTTGCCTGACAATCCACCTTAGACTGGATTCTAGTATCCCACCCTGCTAATTACCCCTCTTCTGGCATACTGCCTAGCTCCCTGAACGATCATCTGCCAGCTTACTCCCTTAGAACAAACTCCCAACAACTTAGAGTACACACTATAAAATCATTTAGGAACTCCATTAATTTTTGTCAGCATAAATTCAACAATCTCCTACAGGAAATAGACTGGACACGCCTAAAACATCTACCCCTTAATGATGCTGTACTATACTTTAATAACACATTCCTTCACATATTAATACACTAACTCCCATTTGTATGAAAAGAATTGAAAAAAACTCAGCACCATGGCTCTCTAATGAATGCAAACACCTGATGAAGCAAAGGGACATAGCCTGGTCAACCTGGAAACAAAATAACAATGAACAAAATCATGTTAATTTCAAAACACTACATAACAAAGTGACAACACTAATCAACAGAGATAAGAAGCCATATTATTCCCAGCTTCAATTCCAGCATAAAATCAACCTTAGTAAATTTTGGCACTCCATATCTTCCCTATTTAACCCTGGAAGAAATGGAGAGCACACCCTATCACCTGATACCCCTCCATCACAAATAGCCAAAAACTTTAACAAGCACTTCATGAAATCAATTTCACACCTACTAACTAAAAACCCTAACGCTGGACCCCCCCCCACCTTTCAACCTATTCAGACACTAACCCCAGGCCATCAACTACTTCTAACCCTGTCATTACTAACTCCCATACTCAACAAAATGTCATACAAACCCCATTCTCATTTCAGCCTATACCCACTGACACCATTAAGAAACTGTTACAGGGCCTTCCAATGTCATCCACCTTAACAGCACCGGCTGACACTTTCAAAGCAGATAAGGTCTGTGGCACATGTGATATATGTCCGTAGTGCTCTAGTGTATACTACTAGATAGGTAACGGGTTCTAATCATGCAGCAGACAACTGTGTGTGTGTGTGTGTGTGTGTGTGTGTGTGTGTGTGTGTGTGTGTGTGTGTGTGTGTGTGTGTGTGTGTGTGTGTGTGTGTGTGTGTGTAGAAATATATACCCTTGCAGCAGTGTCTCTGTCTCATCTATCTCTGTATAATGGTTACAATTTTTAAGGCCCTGTGCCAACCTGTCGACCCCCCCATTGGCCTCCTTTACAAGGGCTGCTGATGTAATTTACCTTTACAACACTGGGTGACACTCTTGAAGTAAATAAGCTGCATGGTGTATGCGATAAGCACATAGTGTTATAGTATACATTACTAAATAGGTAGGGGTTCTGTCCTCAGTAAGGGTAACTCTGTCAGTGTGTGTGTAAATATATCCCCTGACGCAGTGTGCCACCCTTGCTCATCTGGGTGCAATGGTGTAACATTTTAAGGCCATGTGCCTACCTGTTGACCTCCCAATTGGCCTCTTTTACAAGGGCCTCTGATTTAATTCACCTTAAGAACATTGGCTGACACTTTCAAAACAGCTAAGCTGGATGGCACACATGATATGTGTGTCATGCTATAGTGTATACAAATAGATAAGTGGGGGTTCTATTCTCAGAAAGGGCAATGCTGCCAGAGTGCTTGTGTGCGCAGATATGTCCTCTTGCAGCAGTTGGTCGGTTTTACCTATCTGTGTGCAAAGATACACATTTTCAGGGACTGTCAACTCCCCCATTGGCCACTTTTACAGGCCCTGCAGATGTTATCCACCTTAACAGCACTGGCAGACAGTCCCACAGCACATAGCCTCCATGGCACATGCGATTAGTACATAGTATTGTAGTAGCTATAATTAGGTAAGTAGGGGTTCTAATCTCAAGAACGCCAGCTGTGTGTGTGTGTGTGTGTGTGTGTGTGTGTGTGTGTGTGTGTGTGTGTGTGTGTGTGTGTGTGTGTGTGTGTGTGTGTGTGTGTGTGTGTGTGTGTGTGTGTGTGTGTGTGTGTGTGTGTGTGTGTGTGTGTGTGTGTGTGTGTGTGTGTGTGTAAATATATCCCCTTGCAGCAGTTTGTCAGTCTTGCCTATATGTGTGCAATGGTTACATTTTTAAGGCACTGTGAGTACCTGCTGCCCCTAAATAGCTCACATCTACCTAAGCATAGATGCTACCTGCCACCACCTAAATTTGTAGGTACACAACCACCACCAACATTTGTAGGTACACAACAATCAGGTGACATGTATCAAGGATGGGGGTATGCATGCAGCAGTATGCTGCCAAGTCTCCACAGCGTAGTCACTCAGACCCCTGCAACTGAAACATACAAAGTTCTGACAGACACCTGGCATTCTGCGACACCTCCACCAATCTAACATCATGCAACAAAGGAACCAACATGTTAATGTGTACTCATGACACATGCCAGCAGTCAGCACCTGCAATGGCATAATAGAACCACAGTAAACAATGTAATGTCACTCTGTGCACCAGACCTGTATTTGCATGTCCCTGCATCAATGTTATGGATGGCAGGGATGTGGCACAGGTATCATCATATGCACAGGGTGTGGTGTGAGGTACCAGAGGCCTAGGCTGTGCCAAACAGTTGACATTGTATGTGGGAGTCAGGAAGGGGTGGTGGTCAGCTGGGCCATGGAGAGGTGCTGTATGCGTCTGTTAGTGACCTGTATATGACACTGATCTATGAGTGTGTGCATGTACACAGTCAAGCCATGTGCTAGCCCTACACATGCGTATGTTGGACAGCAGTGGAGTGCACATGGCAAACTGCACAGTTCATCATCTCAGACCATGAACACAGGAACTGGTGTCTGCTGGGACCATGCCCCTCACAGGATCACCCAGGACCATGTGCTCATGGCCTGCTATGTTGTGCTATGGAACATGCCCCCCCCTTCTGTAGTGTTGTAGGTACTTCCAATAAGTGACCATGAGTGTGCATGGCCACATGGACTCTCCGCAAATGTTGTTGCTGACCTACAGCAATGTCTCTGATGCCCTACTCCCACCACATGTTCTAGCATAAACAATGAGCGGTCAAGGACTGACAATGTCTCACCCCACCATCTGTCCACTGCATCAGTGAACTGATGTTGTGGATGGAGTCACGGATGCCAGACAGTAATGCATCCATGATCCTTAGCATCTGTCTGGTATTATGTTCAGAATGTGCCTGTGCCTCCATGACAGCCCAAAACATGAATCAAGTGACTATTAATGTGACACCTGAGACAGGTGGTGGATGGGCAGCAGTCCTCCTTTGACCACCCCTGTCAATCCGTTTGTGTGGGACCTTGCCAGCTGTATGGCTATGGCTAGTGTTGACAGTCACTGATGCCATAATCACCACACTCTCCTGTTCGACGCCGCCAAACTCTGTCCAATATCTGTGGCCACAGGGGACTAGGTATGTGTGGGCATACTGACTATGAGCGGAGACATTTGAGGGGGAAGTGAGATGTCAACCCATGGGACAGATTCAGCCCCATCAACCCCACCTGTCCCTCACTATGGCCACCATCAACATCAGAGTCCAATGAGACACTGACATCAGTTTGTGATGAGGACACACTCTAACCCCCACACTCACCTGTGAGGAGGAAGAGAACATACCTACATTAATACCTGCCCTATTATGTCTGCTGATCCACAAACACACATACAGGTGAGGTGCCACAACTTCAATATACATAACACATCTTATCTCTGATTTTATGCACAACACACAAGCAGACCACAACATACACAGACAAGACGGGCCCTTCATAACATGCACTGCAGCAACTTCCATTTATTGTTGCCAGTACTATTCACCTGTGAGATAAGTGATATGTCAGTGTATGTGATGGACCTATACCTAAAACACAGTGCACCCATCTTCACCATACTATTGCTCCGGTATAGCAGACTGCATAAACCTTCACAGCAATAAGTGCAAATATGTAACAGCTCCTGCAAATACACTACTGTGATTACTGATTCAATGCACTGCAGTTAACCCCTCCAAAACTGAACATAAAAGTATTGTACTCTGGCTAAGCATAACAGATGTGTTTACAGCAAACTGGCTGCCCTTAACATTCATAGGGTATATGTGAGCCATAACAAAACACTTTCACCATCACCGGCTACTGGATGTTGGAATCCGGCCATACCAGATGTAATTATGGAAATGTGAGGGAGATGTATTGTCAGCAAACACCAATGTGGCATTATTACAGGATAATATGTGCATATATCAACATGTACAGTAGGAACTCTGATACTGCCCACATTGCTGACATTCTGAGTATGTGTGCACAAGAGTGCATTACAAACAAAACTCACCACCACATGTAGATTGACCTGACATCTGTATACTCGTATGCAGAGGCTGCCAAAATGACTGCTACAGTAATATAGTGATGAACACAGAAGGCTTACCTGGATGCTCCTCTTATGTGGAAGCTGTGCCACTCACCGCCACAATGTCTGGGGTAATGGATGCTTGGGAACTGGTGGTTGATGCCTGGTTTGCCAAGAACTCCTCTGTGGCTGAGAGTGGTTGTTCTAATGCAGGTCCTCCACTGGTAGCAGCATGGACCCTGGCCACAGCAGCAGCCCTTTGCCATGTAACATTTATCACATCGGTCACTCGGTGTCAGACCTGCTTACTACTCGGTTCACTGATGCGATGAGGTCAGCCCACAGTGCAGCACATTGCTCCCAATTCTGGCAACTCCTAGGCAGCAGGATGTGGTGATGGAGTCCGAGCCCATCCATGATCACTTCATTTTCAGCAGCAGAAAAAGGTGGTTGACTCCATCTGTACATGAAGAGGGGAACACGTCACAGAACCACATACATTGTTCTCCACTATGTACACATCCTGCACATCCAGACTGTCCAGCACTATCCTCTGCTAACTACCACAAGATGCTCTGCCATCTATCAACACAGTATATATATGTGGCTATCGGCAACATAGTGGCAATACATCATGCATTTTCTTGCTCAACTTGCTCTTTCCTGCTACTTGCTGCTTGTCCTTTAAAGTGTTCAACTGCTTCTTTTCTGTCACATTTATTACTGCTTATTTAAACCCTGTCTAAATTGTAAGTGTTATTGTAAGCCTCATACTTTTGATTTAAGCACTTGTACTTTAGGCCCACACCTTAGGTCTCCCTGGCCTTTCTTCTCAGATTCTGACAAATATGGATTGACAATGTCCTACAGTTTCTCCTGCCAGTTTGGTTGATATGGGCATCCTGACACAGTGTAGCACCTGCTGCATGTACATGGACAACCATCTACTACCACCACCATTACATTAGGAACCTAGAGTCACACCACCCACACTTACACAACACACACTCACATATGCGGAGGTCCTCAACATAAACATACCCAAACAAAGGAGACCTCCGAGGCAAAACACACACATGATCTCCACAGCACTCCACACCACATACCACACATAGTTCACACATCTGTGCCTCACAGCCACTAAGGCTTCACCATAAACACAGCATATTAATCATAGGAAACTCCATTGTGAGGCACACAAATGAGCCTCCCAGCAGGCTGGGTAAGGAGAAAGTCACAGTTAGTTGTCTGTCGGGTGCCAGAATCTGCCATATCACATATGTACTGCAGTCTCTCAGCAACAGGTACTGTTATGACTCTTTCATAGTCCATGTTGGCATGAATGACATGAGATGTGCTTCCCTGGACTATATGAAGAGACACATGATTGAGCTCACTGGTTATGTGTCCCAGGCAGGTATGCCCCTTGCCTTAACCAGCATTTTACCATCACCCAGAATGATGCCTAAATACAAACAGAAAATTATTGATTTCAACAATTGGCTGTGTTTCTGGTGCCATTCCAGGGTGAGCCAGTACCTGACAGCCTGGGAGGATATGATTGACAGACCACAATGCTCTGGCAGATATGGCCTGCATCTGTCTCATCTGGGCTTCTAGCTTCTGGCTTCTGGCAAAGGTTCTTGCCTCCCCCATAGTGCCCTTTTTAGAACTGATGTGGTTAAGACTACCAACATAAAATTATCTTGGACATGGTAATAAACAACATGAGCAACCACTGCAGCATCCCTACAGTGTCATCCTCCCTGGTAAGATCTGACCACAAAGCGATCACTTTTGAACTCACCATCTCCCACAATACCCATCTAGCTAGGGTCAGACATAACAATGTATCCTAAGTTGATTACAGGCTCCTGAGGAATGGTATAAACAGCTTTACAACCCCTACCCTTCTGTAGGAACTGGCGCCAATATCCAAAACTACACCATAGCAGTATATGAGCAGTTATACAGATGCATGGGATCAGGAATACCTGACAGGACTACATCATCCTCTGCAAGGATGAGTAAACCTGTCTGGTGGACATCTGCAATAAATAAACTGTATAACAACAGGAAAACATCACTGTCCAAGACCAGGAAGGAGCAGGTGCCCAGTTGGAAGCAATGTCTCATTAGCCTGAACAAGCAAATAAGAACACTACTGACATCCTCCAAAGCATACATTGAGTACAAATTAGAGACATCTACTACAGACAATCATAAGTCCTTATGCACATATGTCCGCAACCTCAAAGGAGGCACCCAGATCTGTTCAGAAGTGGTGGTCAAAGACACCACATATACAAATGCCATTGATATAGCATGCTTGTGACCTGACAGATTCATTGAAAATGTCACCCCTCTGTCCCCCCATCAGAGGGTCAGGACATCCCCAGTACTTGCCCCCTTCCCCTAATATCTAGGGAACAGGTCATCACTGATCTCTCAAAGGCAAAACATACAGCCTCCATGGGACCCGATAACATCCCAGGCTGCATCCTACATGAACTCAGGCAGGAAGTTGCAGCACCATTAGCACTCTGTTCAACCAAAGGCTCACTACTGAATTTTTTCCCAGCTGAGTGGAAGACAGCCACTGTCATCCCTTTGCACAAAGGTGGAGCCTCCACTGATCTGGAAAATTATAGACCCATCAGCCTAACTAGACTGATCTACAAGGCCATGGAAAGGATTATCATGGATCTCATTAACAAGGACATTGGCAACCTCCACACACTCGATCACACACAGTTTGACTTTATCAAGGTCATGTCTGTTAAATCTGGTCGACTTTTTGAGACAGTCATCAAAGCCGTGGACAAGGGGAAGACAGTGCACACTGCCTACCTTGACCTGGCCAAAGCCTTTAACACTATTCCACATTCAGCCATAATAGATGAACTCTCTGAACAAGGCAGCAACTGTACCAGATGGGTAGAAAACTGGTGCACTGATAGAACCCAGGTAGTCCAAATAGGAGAAGCCACCTCAAGCAGTATACCAGTAACAAGCGGTGTACCCCAGGGTTCTATCTTGGGACCTCTGTCATTTGGGATATACTTTTCTGAGGTGCAGGACAACAACAGTGGGCTAGTGCTGACCAAGTGTGCAGATGACTGCATGCTGGGTGCTGTCAACTAATCCACTAGTGATGTGGATATCCTCCAAGAGGGTGTTACTCAGACCAATGACTGGTTCCACAAACACGGCCTCAAGCTGAGTACCACAAAATGCATCATCATCCCCTGTGGGGAGAGTGATGTCCCCACACATTATTTCATTAATAATAATGTCCTAGGCATGCAAGCAGTTGTGAGGGATTTGGGTACACAGGTTGATAGCAACCTGACGTTTGTCCATCATGTTGCATCTGTTGTATGGAAAGCCGTCTACGTGGCCCACCTCATAAGTAAGGGTATCTCATTCAGGGACAAGAAGGTCATAACTTCCCTGTATTCTTCCTTTATAAGGCCCAATATTGAGTACAGTGCCCCTTTCAGCATGTATCTCCCAAAGCACATGCAGCAGCTGGCGAGACCACAGAGATTCCTCACCAAGAGAATCCAAGTCCTCAAACATCTTCCATACACCAGTAGGCTAAAAGCCCTATCCCTCTACTCAGTCTCATACAGACTCCTCAGAGGTAAACTATGCCTGGCATACAAGGTGATCACAGACCCCACCTTGATGGGACTGCTGCATATCTGCAAGTGAAGCTCTACTCGAGTAACCCACATGTGTGCCCTCAACCTGCTCTGTGACATAAACGGGACTTGTTGGTGGGACAGATTTGTGTCACAGAGACTTCCCCATCTGTGGAATAGACTCCCTCTCAATGTCAAGTAGAGTACCTCTTTACCCCTTTTCAAATGCAACCTGGATAACTGGATGTGAAACAGGAATTACACCCTTGGGATTCCACCCGTGTTCCTGTTGGACTGGGGCATCAGGTGCTGACTTCTATAAACATGGGCTAAACCCTTGGCTATGCTTATAAGGGCCTCATTGCCAATAGGGTAGTAACCTCTGATGATCCTATGATCCTATGAATACTGGTTATGCCCCTGTGTGCTGTGACAGAGTGTGTTGCAATGTCTCCACTCCCATCAATGCTGTCTACTGTGGTGTGTCCCCCATGGGTGATGTCCAATACCATGTCATGCAGCCACCATCTGACAAATAGGTGAGTGTTATTACTAGTATAAGGGGACAGTCCAGCAATATCCATGTGATGCAATGACAGACAGCACAGCAAACGTGCTATAGGTTATCTTCCCTGCAGGTGTCTGACATCTGCAGTACACAGATGTTTGCAGAATGTGTACATGTGCCCGATATATGTGGACCCTATGGCAGAAAAATGTGGATGTCTGTCAAACATTTGCACAATACATAATGCTTGCTCTCAGACTGTGGGGAATCTGGCTGTCACATGCCAGAACCCTCAGAAAACAGGTATGGTAGCATAATATCTGCTACTGTATGCATTCCCTTGCTTTTTAAGTTTAATATGTACACTCTGATTTTGAGGTCAGGCCTGTCTCCCCTCACTACTACTGTCTATGACCTGAAGTCCTGCTGTAGGGGGTCACCAGGTATGCTAGCCATCTGAAGCGATGAGATACAGATGTTGAGTAAACAGTGACATAGCCAGAGTACCTCAGGGACAGTCAGGGACACCTGTACAATGTATAAACTATTCCTGTGTGACATTCACAGACTGAGAGGAGATGAATGACAGTACATCATGTGATAAGCCAGCTGGGTGCACCATTACTTACTGTCACTATTGTGTAACACACAATCCAGTAGCATTCTTACAGGAGCCAACCATTGTAGGAGGACCTCAGAGGGCCAGAGCTATGGTCTACATCACAGCAGGCAGAGCTGACAGGTAATCCTGTAGGTGTTCGAAAGCTGACTATCAGCAACATGTCATTCCAAGATATATACTATTGGCCTACTTTTGTAATCCCTATTCCCCATAACTGCATCCTCCCATCTGTGTGCCATTACCTGGGGACTTCTATTACATACCTGGTAGAGTGCTGTACTCCTTTTTGTGCAGAAATCCTGAAGAATAATGGTTGTGATATCACAGTCTGTCTTTGTAAAGAAAGTCACAGACCGGTTTCCCATTGGCAGCTGTTTGCCTTTTGTAGGCAATGCTCATGAACAGGTGATTGCCTGTGCACCAATCTGTGGCTCAGACTTGCTAATTGCATCCAGAACAGCTGAGTTGCACTTTCATTAGCCAATGGCATGGAACAACATTGCTATATTTAAGGCTTTCATGTAGGCCGTGGCCCCTTTCCTAGTCTGTGAGATGGACATTATAGAGGTGTGGAGACTACAGCATCGTACAGGGTAGGGAAAATACTGTTCACTGTTGGGATTTATGTGGTATGTCCACAGTTTTGCATGCTATGTTTGGCCATTGTGAACAGACTTTCTGATTATCTAGCAAATTAGTGTTAAACAATGTGGGTTGAGCTCAGTAAGGGGGAAGACAGATATGAGTGTCATACCTTATAGGCATCAGAAAATGCATACTGCTGCAGTAGCTGCTGGTTTATCAGCTGTGTATATTTGTAGGAGATGACTGTGGCACATGTCCCTGTTGCTTAACCTTTGCCCCCACCCCTTTATATATGGGTGTTCTGTGGATCCATTGTTCTAAGTGGTTGTGAGGTATGGTAGGTCTGTAGCAGGTAGCTGAACATACTGCCACATATGTTGCAGGCTGTGGCTGCTGTTCATTGCCCAGGGGTCCTACTGGGGAGTGTGAACACATTGGAGGACAACAAGCTGTATGTGTCAGTGAGGGAGCAGTATCAGCTCTGTTGTTACAGCAGAGCCAGGGTGAAGATACCCATAACAGTCCAGGTGAGGCATGTGCTTCAGGTATAAATGTCATGTAATAGTGCCAATCGGACAGTGGTAGGTGATATATAGGTAGCCTCTACATATTTGTGCAGTGTATCCCTACCTACAGGCCTTTGATGTGCTAAGATGCATAGCAGTGAATGCAGTAGCAGCAACCTCTTTCAGTTAAAATTGCAGGACTCAGTCATTATTTGTTGTATCAACAAGCATATAATTGAAGTGCAACACACTGAATTCAAACCCAGGACTGTGGGTGCAAAATGCACAGCAGGCTAGGAATTTAACGGACTGAGCCAATACTGTAGCAGGTGTATTTGCAAGATTATATGTGCATGTATACAGTCTGTTACACAGGATTAGCATTAGCATGTGTGTTTGGATTGGTATGACATGTAACACTGAACTGTCTGTCATGATTTTGTAATCTCAATCTGTACTGACTCACCAGTGCTTCAACACACACAATAGGTTGTCTGACAACTGTACCAACAGTAAGTGGCACAACTGTGGACATTCTGCAACAGTCTGTGCAGTTGTCAGCTACACTTAATATCCTAGGCCATACGTACATCTGTCAGTATTTATTTGGCTATGTACTGGTTTAGTGTCTGCATCACAGTCCCAAGTACACTGTCAATTTTCCCATTATATGTGCAAGCAGTGTGTCATTGTCAATAGGGATATGTTTATGGAAACACCTGTTTTATTGCAGAGCTGTGTGGCATTGTGGGCTGATGTACTGTACTGTAGTAGACAGGGTCCTGGGTTCAAGACTTGACAGTGGTAATTATTTTGCAAATGTGCTTAACAGTGTGGGAAGGTGATTAAGGCAGTTTTAAGCAGGTTTGTGTGGTGCACCGCACAACTTAGCCCCACTTAAGCTCGCACTAATTCCAAAAAAAGAAAACAAAAAAGGGGAGATAGGAAAGTGGTGAAATGGGGGCAAGCAGGGGGAAAACACTGTGAAAGGCAGGTAGGGATGTGCAGGATGGGTGTAGGTAAGTACACTATCTCTCCATTTCTTGTACAGCAACAGCTGTACAGTTTGTGGACATTTTGGAATTTGGAGTCTCACATCCCAGATAGAGGGGTGTGGGTGACATAACTGTGTTGATTAATTGAGGTAATGATGGTGTGCAATGTATGTGGGGACAAACTGGGGAGCTATGTATGAGGCGATATTTTTTTTGTGGGACTGATGCCCATTTTTATTTTTTAAGGAGAGTGTGGAATGTGGAGGAAGGATATCAGTAGGTGTGGGGAGGTAAGTTGGGTAGTAGAGGTAGCATTTGCAAACAGACAAGACAGACAAGACAACATACAGTGGCAGTGTATGACACATGAGGGGATAAACACCTCGGACGGGAAGGGTGTTGATGAATTGGAGAGCCATGTTCCCTAGACAGTAGCAGTGAGACTGCGCTGTCCACCCATGAGCAGTCAACACTGCTCCTTCACTGCTCCAAAGGTGGCTGGGCTGGGGGCTGGTTGCCGGGGCCACACTGCTGCTCCAGGTAGGCCAGTTTGCCCTCAATCTGGTGCAGTCTATCATTGATCCCACATGCACAGTCCTGCACACCATCTCTGATAGCTGTCCCTGGATGACAACTCCCTCTTCGCACTGGCCCTGTCCCCTGAGGTGGCTCCACCCATAGGTGGTGCAGGACCAGCTGAGAAGGCAGCACCAGGTTGGGTCCCGGTCCCAGACATGCTGGGACCCGGTGCCATGGGCATTTGAGGTAGGGTAGACAGATCACCAGGAACTGGCCTACCCAGTCGAGCTATGATGTTGAGGCTTTTCAAGTGCATAGGTTAGTAATGAACAGAACATTTAAACATTAGTTATAACAGCATGCCAGAATGTTACAAATAACCCAGTAACATACCATTGCATAGCATATGTAACACAACAATAAGTGAGATAACAGTCAGTATTGTAACAACATGCCAGTAACAGTTGTGACATAAAGCCAGCAACATAAGTAATTCAACAAGGTATGTTAGCATGCAACCATTGTAATATATAACAATAATAAAACACAAGGCCCAACATAATGTTTTGAGAACAACATATGTTAAAAGTAAACCAAACCTGATGTATAATAATAATAATATGTTATGATGCAGATAAGGGGTGGGGGAAGAGAGAAAAAGACATTCCATTACTACCAGTATAAGCTATATTGTTTGCAACAGTACTCTTATATACTGTACAGGTGTGCCCTCCTTTATGTATACATGTGCCATATAGCTTCTGTAGCACTTACATACCTCTCAAGTTACCTGCATGGGACAGTATGGGCCAAGCTGTAACACCTACAAGTACACAACTACAGGGGACTATTACATGTCAGGGATACATATATAACTACCAAGGTGTACAATGGACTGATGTAGTATGACTGTGCTAGTTACATAAATCAAGTGGGTGTTAAATCTGTGTGCAAGGGATTTGACACCAGTGATCACAGTCCATGACAGTGTGACACTTGATAGACATGTATCGTGCACAGTACAGAGAGTTTATGTCTATCATGCTGTCCTTGGCAGGCATGGGGTTAGACTTTCAGAGGACATTCACAGACACACCAGACATACAGCCGTACCAAGATTAAACAGTTTTATTTGTTTTATTAACTTGTATTTGTACTTCACTTATTGACTATATATACTGACATCTTATCACCTTGCTAAGAAATGCTGTTAACACTCTGGTACATCTGAACACACAAATTAGTAACTCATTGAAACAGCTACTATAGCCATTTATTTACCTGTAATTCTTGTGGGGAGAACATGTGTTAAAAATACATAACTGCTTCTAAAAATATTTAGTAGTGCATATCCCTGGATTCATACCCTGGTCTGTCTGTGACAAAATATACATCACACCTAGTGTTTATTAAACTGAGCTAGTGAGTCTCTGATTAATATTGATTGACTGAATGTGCCTAGAGCTCACCTGGTAACAACCTGTGACCTGGTAACAGAGGTAGACTGTTATACAAGATGGCAGTGACACTTGAACACAAATGCATGAGATTCACATGACAGAGATAGTAGGTGAACTGTGTATTAAGACATGGAATGCAGGTGTAGACAACCTCTAGTGGGTGGAAATATGTGTGATGTGTACAGGCCATATCTGACTGCTGGGTTTCCAGCCTGACCCATATACTGTTGCAGATAGTATATTTGCAGTCTACAGCTATTACAGTTTCATACTTGCCTGCAGCAGTGTAACTAAGATCAGGAATGCATACAGCTGAAATGCAATGGTTAACACCAGACAATCCTGAGATACACAATATACCTTGAGCATTCCTATTATAGGTTCAGATCTTACTACAGAACAAATATCATTATGCATTATATCTTGTAGTACAGCTCCACATTTACAGTTTAGCAAAACAGTCTTTATTAGCTAACTTTCTGTCACTTAGTGGTATTATACCAGTTTTTACTTCACAGCAGTTGTCATACTTGATTTATGACCAGCAGCCCAAAATACACACATATTGCTCAACATAGCTTTGTTAGGGGATACATCATGCAGTGATTGGTATATATCTACAGTCTTTATTGATGAACAGTTGAAATAATGCAGGTATTGCAATACAGCTGTAATTCCACAATTAATGCAGCAGACACTTTTTTATTTCCTTAATATATATTTTTTTATTTATTTGACATTTGTTGCCCGGCTTTGTCCATCTGGGCTAATGCCCTTTTTCATTGGAGACCCGGGGAGAAAAGCTCCAGAGTTACAAAACATATGCAAGTTACAAGAATAAAAACATTTTCAAATACACAAAAAAAAAAAAAAACTAATAATGTAAAACAAGTATACAATGATAATACTGAGTACAGATTATAAACATTGATGGCTAGCTATGTACATAACAAAACACCAAAAAGAAAAGAAATACTCAAAAACTCCAACACATAGCAAAAGCAAACTCCAACCACGAAGATGGAAAACCACAACGCTTTATTCACATGTCCTGGTACCTCGGCAATTCGCCTTCAGTGGAACAATAAATCAAATAACACCCATCTTCTTAAATACAAACACATCAAACTCATTATCCTATCGACCAATTAATTTTTTGAAACTTTTTTCCCTCCTTTTTGCTTAATTACTTTACAAAACAGTTTGATACCATTTTCCATAGAAATACCCATAAATATTTAGATACTAGTTTATCAATAAACCACTTAATCCAACATTCTTATTATACAATACTTCTTAAATAGATGAATGAATGGTAAAACTACTCTAAATATTTGATGTCATACAACATTAAGCAATATTAGATATTATAAATATTTTAGTTTCAAAATATCTTTAAGTATTTTTTAAAATACAAAATATCAGATATAATATATCAAATGCAAAATATAGAATGCAAAAACTGTCTCAGAATAACTCAAAAAACATCATATCATATTTCATAAAGACAAACCCACATCTAAATTCAGGCCCCCTGGATATAAAGTGTGAAAATTGAGAATCAACTTATTTTCTAATTTGTTAAGTTCTGTCCTAAAATTTCCACCATCAAAATGTGGTCTAGCTAAAACACTGAAAATAAATCCCTCAGTGTTTCCATTATGAACTTTAACAAAATGAAAAGCCACTGGACTATCCAAATTCTTCCTTCTCACATCCCCCAAATGCTCCAAAATGCAAACCTGAATCTTTCTGGTAGTTTGACCAATGTACCATAATGGTTGAACACAATCACACCCTAAAACATAAACCACCCCTTGTGATAAACAATTACATTTTTCAAACGCCCTATATCTCTTCCCATTAATTTTCATACCATCTAAATTTCTAACCAAATGACATACAGAACACCTACCACATTTCTCCATACCAACATTTTCTCCATCAGCAGACTTTTCTAATTTTTTGTTTAATAGCTCCTTTAAATTCCCAAATCTGCTGTAAGAAAAACTAATATGAGTAGGAAACAAACTTCCCACAATCATATTATCACAAACCACACTCCAAAATTGTCTAACAATCTTCTCTATGGTCTGAGAAAAACAGAATATCTAGAAACAACAAATAATTTCTCCTTCTTATCAATGACTATATGAAGTGTACTAAATTCACTTCTTACTTTCTTTCCACCACATAATCTGCTTTTTAAACCTGACATAATTTCCATTGAATACCCTCTACTCATAAGTCTATGAACCACTTCATCTAATGTCTCATCCCATAATTTGGAATCAGAAGTGTTTCTCAAAATTCTTTTAAATTCCTTTTCAGGCAAAGCATTGATTAAATGTGGAGGATGCATGCTGCTAGCATGTAAGAAGTTATTCACCAAAGTTGGTTTTCTAAAAGGTCTGAAATGCACCTTATAATCCTCCCCTACATAAAATTCAACATCCAAAAATGAAATTGTTAATCTAGAACATTCAGACACAAAATGGAGTCCATGTGCATTCATATTTAAGTCCTGCATGAAATCATCAAACTCGGAAGATCCCCCCTTACATACAAAAATAAGATCATCTATGTATCTTTTATAAAAAATAACATTATTTACAAAAAACTTTTTATGAAACATAAATTCTTTCTCAAATTCCCCCATATAAATAACTGCATACATAGGAGCAATTGCCGCACCCATTGCCGTTCCTTTCACTTGAAGATAAAATTCTCTATTCCAAACAAAATAATTATGAGTAAGACTAAATTCCAGCAGAGATAACAAAAAGGAAGTTCTAGGTCCTTCCCCCATTATTTTTCTCATAGCTTCCAATCCCCACTGTTTATCAATATTGGTGTACAAAGAAGAGATGTCCACCATAGCCCAATAAAATTCATGATTCCATGACATATCCTTTAATGCTCCACACACATCCTGAGTGTTCCTAACATGAGAAGACACTCTAGATAAATATGTCTTGAGATGAAAATCAATGAATTTATTAGTTCTCTCAATATAAGAATCTATCCCTGAAATAATAGGTCTTCCCGGAGGGTTGACCAAATCCTTATGAACTTTAGGAATAGCATAAATATAAGGGTGCCTAGGTTCCTTTACCAACAACTTATTAACATCACCACAAGACAAAAAACCAAGCCTCTCCCCTCTTTCAAGCAATTCAGCCAATTCATCAGAATAATGTTTTAATGGATTAAAACCTAGTTTTTCATAGGAATCCTCTCTAAGTAATGCCTCAACACTGTCTGTGTATTTTTCACTGTTCATGATGACCCAATTGCCCCCTTTATCAGCAGGTCTTATGACCACTTTATCTAAAGTGGTTCTAAATTCTTTCAGTGCAAGCCATTCTGCTTTAGAAAGATTAAATAATCTTTTCTGCCTACAAAATTTCAAATATTCCTTTTCAATTGTAGTACAAACCACATTTTCAAAAACATTAATGGCAACAGATCGCTTCGGGGGCAAAAAAGTACTATCACTAGGTAAATACGGCATACCTAAACGAGTGTAACCCATACCAAAAAAACCATCATCCCTATCACTTTCACAAGCATTTTCATTTTCAAAAAACAAATCATCGGTGATGTCATAAATACTCATATTGAGCAACTCATCATCTTCTTGTACATTTGTCACAATATCATGGTCATCAGAATTCTCCCTGCGACCATGAACATTACGTTCAGAAAAAAACACTTTTAAATTTAACTTACGAACAAATCTTTTAACCTTCAAGAGAACATCAGACAACATAGGCAATTTCGTTGGAATAAACTTAGTACCCCTTCGTAAAACATTACACATCTCAAAAGACAAACTAACATCAGAAAGATTTACAATATTCATACTATTGTCAGCTTGACATTTCAACGGATACGCATTTGGAACAGTAATTTCACCTAAATTAGAAGTCCGGCTTGCACTTACAATCAGTTTTTCTGAAAAAAAGATGTTTTCCCCTGATTCCATTTAGAACGCGTCTGAACATTCAATTTACTTGCATTTGAATCAGTCCTACTAGTCCCAGCCCTTTCTATAGAACTGTCTCTTCCAACTTCATCAAATGATACGCTCTTGCATCTACCAACAGTCTCCATGGAGGAACAGGATGATCCGTCATCACTTCTAGGCATGCGCATATTACTTTTCCGGCGTTGACGCTGCTGTCGACCCTTGCGTGGCCAATCGAAAATCTCGTTTCTTTCATGATCCCTAATGTCTCTGTTGAGCTTGGATCTCTTCCTCCCAATAACATCATTTTCCTCCTTACTAATGTTTTCATTAATGACTTTAAAAGTACCTTGAAAAACATTAGGGGAGGTCTTATCCATCAGTTCATGTTGTAACTTAATTATTTCTTTACGCAAACTTTCAACAGTTCTGTTATTTCTTTTGATAAGTATTTTCAACCACCCAAGAGTACAATCCTGTGCTACTTGCCTCCATTCAGCAAGTAAGTCACTTTCATCCATAGCAAAACCACCGGCAGGTTGTGGTTTTCCATCTTCGTGGTTGGAGTTTGCTTTTGCTATGTGTTGGAGTTTTTGAGTAGCTATGTACATAAGGCAGGTAGTCCAGGAGAGACTGAATTTAAAGTAGAGCAAGAGGAAGCTAAGGAGTGATTTGGTAGCAGTGAAGGAGAGATAAGAGTGCAACAGTAGTTGTTGACCATTCTACTGGTGAGGAGATATAGTAAAAGACAGTTAGGGGGTAGGAGTAGGGAAAGGGTTTTGTGGGGAAGAAGGGAATGTGAGTTTGGAAGGAAGTGGTGTTAGGTACTTGTAGGAAAAAGAGAAGTGAGAGATTGGGCTGGAGAGGTGGGTTAGTCAGAAGGCAGAGAACAGAGACATAGTTTATTTAAGCTAAGGTGATTTCTCACAGTCTTTTTGAATAGAAGTTTGGATGTAGTGTTACGTATGGCTAGTGGGAGTTTATTCCAGTGTTTGGTGGGGTAATAACTGTACAGGTTTTTGTCTATGTTGAGTTTGGATTTGGTTATGGTCAGAAGGTGTTGGTCAGAGCTCCGGAGTGACCTAGTTGGGGTGTAGGATGAGATAATGGGTGATATTGGGGGGCAGAATGTGGGCTGTTATAGAATGGAATGGATTATTTGGAGCTGGGAGAGAGTAAGGTTGCGAGGGAGCTTTAACCATTTCAGTTTTTGTAGAGCAAGACAGTGGTGAGAGGAGTAGGGAAGTTCAGCGGCAAATTTTACTACTTTGTTAAAAGTGAATTCAAGTTTGGTCATAAGAGATGTCTGCAGGTTGGTGAGAATCTGAGAGCCATAGAGAAGGGTTGGAAGAAGGTAAGCATGTGATAGAGCAATTTTTGCTTGAGGGGAAAGGAAGGTTTTGTTTCTGTAAAGAAGGCCGAGTTTTTGGTGGGTTTTCTTGATGTTGTTAAGTACATGCTAGTCAAATTTTAGCTGGTCATCAATAATGACCCCAAGTAGTTTAGTGTGATTATCCACCATAATGGGTGTGTTGTTGTGGGAGGAGAAGGAGAAGTTTGGTTTCATGTGGGTCATTGTTTTTGGAAGAAAGAGAAGGAGTATGGTCCTTTTTGGGGTTTAGGATTAGATGGTTTTGGTTGAGCCTGGTCTCAACAGACAAGAAGGATTCCTGAGTTTTAGACTGGAGTTAGGGAAATGTGTCTGCAGTAGTGATGACTGTGGAGTCATCAGCATATTGCATTAGGGATGAGTAAGGAGTAGAGCTTGATAACTGATTGGTGAAAATGTTGAAAAGCAGTGGTCCTAGGCTTGATCCTTGGGGAACTCCCATCAGTACTGGAAGTTCTGGGGAGATAGCTGAATCCCATTTGATGGACTGGGAGTGGTTACTAAGATAACTAGTGAACCAGGAGATAGTGGCAAGGGATAGGTTTAGGTGGGAGAGTTTCTCTAAGAGTAATGGGTAGTGGACAGTATCAAATGCTTTTGATAGGTCAAGAAAGAGACAAGATGCAAGTTTATTTTGTTCCCTAGCTTGAGCAATAATATTTATGAAAGAGATGAGAGCTGTAGAAGTGCAATGGCCAGGACGGAAACTGTGTTGGGTGGGGGTAATTAATTTGTCTTGTGTGAGGTGCTGGAGAATTTGTTTGTGTACACATTTTCCAGGATCTTGGACAGGGGAGATAGTATTGCGATAGGGGTGTAGTTAATAAGTTCAGTGGTGTTACCTCCCTTGTAGATAGGTATAGTGTAAAACATTTTCTAGATGACTGGAACTGAAGCTTCAGTAATAGATCTGTTTATGAGTATAGTGATGGGTAGGGCTATGGAGTTAGCAGCTTGTTTTAGAAAAAGTGGAGGGAGACCATCTATGGAGGGAGAGCAAGGTTTGAGCTTAAGGAGCAGTGATTTTAGAAAGAGATAGATCCTGTTTGTATGTTGAAAGTCGGTGAGGGGTTAGGGTAATTGGGTGGAGGCAGGAGGGGTGGTGTTGATGTTGGAATGGTTCATAAGTTTGCTAATGGACTCTATGAAGTAAGAGTTGAAGTTAGTAACAGTTTGGAGAGGAGTAAGTGTGGAGTTTGAGTAGGGGTGGATGGGTTTCCTGGATGTAGGATATTGTTTATAGTATGCCAAAACTTTTTGGGTTATAAAGGTGTGATTTAGGGAGGGTTAGTATAGTATTTTTTTGTCATCTTTGTTTGATTTCTTAGCCTGGTTATGAAGTTGTCTGCATTGATTTAGGTGAATGGGTAGTTTGGTTTTGATCAAGAGTTTCCATTGAGTGTCTCTCTGTGCCATTAGTGAAAGAGTGGAGGGAGTAAGCCAGGGATACACAGTGGATTTAATCCTGATCATATGTAAGGGTGCCACGGAGTTTAAAATGCTGAGGAAAGTGTTGTTACATCCCCTGACTGCTTCCTCAAGAGGTAAATGTTTGAGAAAGGTCCAGTCAATAAGGGAGAGCTGATAGTTCAGTTCATTTGGGTCAAAGTTTTTTTACCTTATAGCAGGTTTTAAATATGTGGGGTTTGAGGGTGTGTTGGGTAAAGCGGAGGACTTTGGTAGGAGAGTAGTCACTAAGGGTATCAGGAAGAGTTTTAGGGAAGTGATATTTGTGAGGATAGAAGAAGCTGAATGGAGTAAATAACCAAGAACACTGCACCAAAAATAAAAATCCAACAGTTTTATTTCACCACAATAGGAGTTTAGCGCTTTGGTCAAAAGTACATAAAATTGACTTCTTCAGAACTGAGTTCCCATTATAATAGTCTCATTGTGGAGGTCTGAGGTGAGTGTGGAAAGTAAATTTTCAAGTACAGTTAGGTTGTCACCGCGTGGGATGTAAGGGCAGCTATGTATGGAGAGTTGTGGGGGTTTATTCTCTAGTTGGCCAGAAGGAGTTCAGCAGGGGAATTGGGGGGGGGGTATTGGAGTAAATGTGAGGTTATCTCTGTACAGGATTGCAACACCACCTCCTTTTCTTTTTGTTCTCTCTAGTTGAAGGATTTTATAACCAGGAGGGAGTATGTCCCTATCGGGGATGTGAGGTTTTAACCAAGTCTCACTAAGGGTTATTATATCTGGAGAGTGGTGTGAGATCCAGGAATGGAAGTCAGTAATTTTATTTACTATGCTTCTCAGGTTGATAGAGTAAAAGGATATGTGTTTTGGTGGGATATTATGGTTAGGGGTGGTGGCATGTTTGAGGGTAGAAACTGAGGAAGCAGGTTGAGCTGGGCCAGGGTTGGGATGTATGTCACTTGACAGCAAGAGAGAGAGGAGAGAAGGAATTGTGTGAGGTTTGGGAACAAGGAGTATGAGGCACTTGAGTTTTCCTTTATTGTGAGTTGATTTGCTTGGACTGTGTTTTATGTGTGGAGTTAAGGTAATACAACCAGTGCAGGGCACTGAGTTTAGGAATGAGTGAGGTAGTTGCATGAAGCTGGGTGGACAAGTAGAAGTGGGTGGGTGAGAGAAGGGTTCAAGGGGAAAGGTGTAGAAGATGAGGTTGTATAAATTGTAAGAGTGTAGGTAGCTAGTAGTGTCATAAGAAGGGAGTGGAATAGCATAGTGGGTTGTAGATTAGGTGAGCGGTACTAGTGTGAGAATAGGGATATACAAGAAGGAGTAGTTGTTTGAGGTAGATGTTAAAGGCAGATAGGGTGAGGGAGAGGGGTAGGGGATGAGGTATACTGATTAGAGAGAGTAAAGTAGGAGGAGGAGGGTGGAGTTGGATGGTGATGAGGGGGATGGGATAGGCAAGGATGGTTGGGTGGGGCTTGGATTGGTGTGGTGAGGAAAGGTTTATTATAAAGAAAATGCTGTCAGGGGTGTGTGGGAATCGGAGTAGGGTAGGGGAGCGGAGTGAGCCCAAAGGGCGAACGGAGCAGGCTAGTGCAAGAGAACTGATTACAGCAGGAATGTTTCAGTAACTGCAAGACAAGATCTGGGCAAGAAGGTAAGTTGAGCTCAAATTGTAAGGGAAAGTATTGTTTCGTATTTGGTAAAAGCTATAGAAATGGGGAGTATGAGATATAGATATCTACAGCTTTTGGTTAAAAAAGGGGAACAAAGCCTTAAGATAAATGTTGTTCCTACCTTTACCTGGTGAAATGCTGCCACCTAATGGCAAAAATATGGTTGGGTGGGGCTTGGATTGGTGTGGTGAGGAAAGGTTTATTATAAATGAAATGATGTCAGGGATGGGTGAGAATGGGGGTAGGGTAAGGGAGCGGAGTGAGTCCAAAGGACGAACGGAGCAGGCTAGAGCAAGAGAACTGATTACAGCAGGGAAGTATCAGTAACTGCAAGACAAGATCTGGGCAAGAAGGTAAGTTGAACTCAAACTGTAAGGGAAAGTATTGTTTCGTATTTTGTAAAAGCTATAGAAATGGGGAGTATGAGATATAGATATCTACCAGCTTTTGGTGAAAAAAAGGGGAACAAAGCCTTAAGATAAATGTTGTTCCTACCTTTACCTGGTAAAATGCTGCCACCTAATGGCAAATAGAGATTTGCAATCCCTCCATCTAGTACTGTATTCTAGGGTTAAGTCATACTGGAGGGGGGAGAGAGGCAAAGGGTCTGTGGTAGGCTGCTGATTAACACACACACAGAAGCGTAGCTAGTACATATGGGTATTAATAATTAGTTCACAAGTTATTAGTTGTAGGCTACATATATTCAATGTCTTAACATTATTACTGCAGTAGAACTTTATTACCTTAACATTCTTAATGCAGCTGGATTTCCTAAACATTATCAGGTTTCATGCTTTCATCTTTATTGATCTGTACCTGGCATTACTCAGTTATATCATTCAAGGTCGATGACCACATTCATACCTACTGGCAGTTACTAATTTATTACTCTTTCTTGTTTATATGACTATAGATAGCAAGATACATTTGTACTTACCACACTCACAGCACAACCTGGCCAGGCACCCTGCATGAGCCTCCAGATTGTGAGCTCCCACCTCTGCAGCTGTGGGGAGAGAAATACACCATTTTGCATACCTGTCTATCACCCATTCAGAGTACATTTGGTAAAGCAATGATAACAATACTTACAAACTGGTAGGACATTCTCATCTCTGGCATCTTTAACCCAGGTAGCCAGGAGATCTCCCTTATGGTGCTTCAGGTCATCATAATGATGATGCACTTGCTCACCTCTGCGGAGGATACCAGTTGCCAACTGATCCCAGGCCTCCAATTTATATTTTGACCGCTGGTACTGGCCCTGCAGCAGCCGGACGTCACTGTATTTTACAAGGAGTCCAACCATGACCCGGGACTCCAGGGTGCCCCACCATTGCACTCAGAAGCGCGAGCCCTCTCCATCTCCTGCCATAGTCTCTGCCAAGATCAAAATCCAATAGATTATGGCTGTATTCCCACCTTTGGCACCTAAATAAGGCTGTTTTCTTGCCCTTTACTGCTATTGGGCCATTTTTAATAAAACAGTGCTTTGCTTAGCACCACAGAAACCTGCTGAGCTCAGCTGAGCAGTGCTTAAACTGGCAATGCTGTGCAATGTTAAGCAGTGCACAAACTAGCTTAGCGGCACTGAAGAGTGCATAAATGGGCATTGCTTAGCAGTGCTTCACACCGCTAAGCAGTGCGCAAACCAGCTAAGCACTCCTAAAACAGTCCTTGTTTAAGCAGTGCTTGACAAGGCTTAGCTGTGCTTAGTGGAGCTTAGCTAAGCACAGTAAAGCAGGATTTCATAATGGATTTTAAAAATTGTGTATTTGCAAACTAAATTTCATAACTTGTCTGTGTAATCAAAAATTAGATCAGAATTTAGAAGATGTGTCATAGGGTGTATTTACAAAATAACCACTGTGTGGATTTGAACACTGCACCTAAGGGTATCACTCTAACCATTCAACTATATGGCCATGTGAAATGGTATTGTACTTTTACATATATATCTCTCCACTATGTTTAAGCACCGCTAAGCATCGTGTCACACAGGCACACTCAGCTATGCTTAAACTTGACCTTTCCTAAATAATTAAATGTATCTGGTTTCTATTTTTAGATGGCTAGCACGTGTCCATTGTTAAGCACCCCACCATGCAAACACAAAAAAAAGAAAAAGAAAAATTAAAATGCTTTTTAAATACATTGCTATCCAGCACTTTGACAGTGCAGGAAGTGTTACTCACCTCTGGACACTGATTCACTGACTTTGTCACATGGCTCTCCCTCAGTAGTGTGCCTTCATTAGCATGCATGGCATGCTGCCAAGGGGGATCCACATACATGGCCACTGTACCTTCTGTGTAGGTCTTCCCCTATTCGTACATGGAGTTTATTAAATCCCCAGGAGCTACTTTCTAGACAGATCCCTTCCATACAGTATACTGCAGTTCATTTTCAATTCAGAAGTTACAGAAGATAAAGAAGCAAATATAGCTCAGTTCAGTTTATTCTGAGTGCCAGAAGTCTGAGTACTCAGTTTGTATTCTTTGGCTACAGAAGTTACAGTTTGATTCTTTTCAACAGCACTGTCATTTTAAACAGTTTCAGTTATATAACTTTTTTGTATGCTGCTACCGCCATTGTACTTTCCTGATCACTACATGCTCATAATAAATTCTATTTCTCAGACAACCAGAGAATTGTGATTTTTATTCTGAAAAGTGCACTGAAGAGAGAATCTGAGACATTTGGCACTTTTTCAGTCAGATACAGACAGCTGGTTAATTTCTACAATAGCACCCAAACAAACTCAGGTGGAAAAATGTTGAAATATGGTTAAAGTGATTCTCAGAACCCCATAACAATTTTGTAATCTACAGGCTGCAGTAAGCAAGCAGACTAAATTGTAAAGAGCATCATTGTTACTTTAGGATAATTGCTTCAGTGTTACTTCAAAAGGATTGCTATAGTATAATCAAGTCTCAAAGAAGAAAGCATCTCTGCAGTGTATCAATGTGACAATGGAGAGATGAGGAATCCTTACAAGACAAGGTCTGAAGAAGCTGTAAAATGACTGGCCACTGATTCAGTTCTTATTTCCTATGTTATGTAAACATTAATTTTATTACAATAGATTTCATAGCTAACTCATGCAGTAAATGTTAGAAAAGTAATAAGAATTATGCACTAAAAGCACAAGTAAATGTGTGGTTTAATGTTCAGAATTGGGTAAAACTGAAATATGCAATCTGCTACTAAAATGTTTTCCAAAAATATACATTTTAATGTTATCAGTACAGAAATGTTACATATTCACAGATACAAAAAGGTCAAGTAGAAACAAGCTGTAGTGAGTGTTGTTACCAAAAACACGTCCTTATGATCCACAGAATGTGTTACAGAAGCCAAAGTATTTTCATATTCTGGTTTCTGTACAGTTTCACATAAATAACATGCAGGTTGTAACAGATTGCAGTTAACAGTCATGCATGTCATTTCATGACATGCAGATTTCAGGAAAGAACACAGAGGAAACATTTTCAGTATCTTAAGTTGATTCTGTCAGTATGATTTCAGATACAAATAATGCTCAGAATGTAAGCAATAGTGTTTTTCTGTTTTCAGACGGTTCTGCAAATATTCTACTGAAGGAGGATTAGAGTGCAGTGAATGACCAGAGTGCAGAGATTACAGCATTCCTGCAGAGACAGATCAGTCAGATACAGTTAACACCAACTGTCAAGGGTAGGCAAGTAAAGTTTCATAATCAGATCAGTTCAATTCCAGTTGCAAATGTGTAAATGTAAATATTTCAAGTTTTATACATTTTAGGGAGGACTTGCAGTTACACAGGCAGCACAACACAAGCACAGACTCAAGTGATGAATGGACTGATGCTCATGTCAGCCCAGCAGGCTGAACTGAAGACAGTTCTGATGCTAGAAAACATTTAAATATTATGCAGTAACTGGGATACAAGGAAATTTGTTGACAGTAACTGTAAACCCTTCAGCATGCAGAGTTAATGAGCCAGTAAAATCCCTTATGGCAGTCTCAATACCCAAAGACCCACTGCCCAGATACTACCCCATCACATATCTGGGGAAAATAATATTGTCATAGCCAGGGTATTATTGAGTAGGCTTATAAAAAATCTTGTGCTATTAGCCTAGAAATCACCTATGAACTTATAAGAGAGAAAAGACATGCTAAAGGCAGAAATTCCTTTGTATAAATTACAGTCTGAGGTTCATGAAGTAAAAGCAATTACAGATGCAGCTCCAGAAAATTCAACAGTTAAGACTGATTTAATAAAGTACAGAAATGCAAGAAAGCTCTGTAGAATTAGTATAGTGTCAGATTACTACTTTAATTTCATTTGAAGTAATGACAGGGAGAAAATGCCATTGAGTTTTCCATTTGATTCAGTAATGAGATTACAGCCTTTCTATTTTACTATAATACATTACCAGCTTGGTTACAGACCTACAGGAATTTACTTACTAATAACCTGAGTTTATGTCAGGCAGGAGAAATGTATATAGTTAATAACATCATTAAAATCTGGACAACAAGTAATATTAACGATACTAAGATTGTCTTAAGATTATTAAAGCTGTAGTTGTTACTGTAAGAAATTGATACTGCATATTTGAAATTTTACACATATTATAACATAATATTATGCCATAACATAACATATTATAACAGAAGGACAAGTTAACCACAGAAACTATTTTTGGAAACTAAATGAAATTTCATTTGCAAGTTTATTAAAGGATCAAGAACAACTATATTTTCACACAGTCTTGCCATAGAGGGATTGGGAAAGATGGCAGGCCAAATATTTGTAAAATCAGACACAGCAATGGATATACTGAGACAATGAAGAGAAAGGCTTACTCTATTATTTTTTTAATCCAGTAATTACTGTGTATAATAAGTCAAGCGTCAAAAATACTGGATTATTGATAGAAAAAACAAAAGTGATGACTTTAAGTCTGTGTAAACCAGTTTATTATTTACAGTCTAGTAGATTTTTTAATTTTTCTTTAAATACAAATGGAAAGTATTTAACTTTATAAATTATTCAATATACAAAACAGTATGGAATAGCATTTATTTAGATTTGTCTCTGTTATCCAAAGAAAGATATTCTTAGAGCTAAAACAAGTGCAGTACAGATACAGATGCAAATGTGTATTTATACAGAATAGTGACATCACAACATGAAGTATTTCAAGCTGAATTTCATTTCTAAGTTATGCATTCAGATCATAGCTTGGCAAAAAAGAAAAGTATTACATTTCACTTTTTTTGTATCCAGATGCTTCTTGCAGGAAATAGTATTCCTTTAGTATCAGTTTTGGTTAGTCTTCAGGATATAACATTCATACACAGCTGCTTCAGATGTTCAGTATAATACATTTTTAAGAACATTACTAGACAGTTTCTACAGTATGCCTAAATAGAATGTATATGTGATCAAAACAGACTGTACAGAATTATTTCTGAGCTCATGTTATTCAGATGTCAGCTTTAAGGGTAAAATGATAGAATATATGTAGCAGGTTTATCACTACCTAAAACTAAATTTCTCTTTAAACTTGTATTGATAGTCAGATGCTTCTGGCAAGAAATGGCAATCATTTAGTAACAGTTTCAGTTAGTTTTCACCATACAACATTAATGCGCAACTACTTCAGATGCTCAGTATGATAGTGACAGCATCACTAGACACTTTATAAAGTATGCATAAATAGTATGCCTATATGATCAAAATAGACTTTACAGATTTATATCACATCTCACATTATTCAGTAGACAGTATGGTAAACCCTTTAACATGCAATGGCAATAAAAAGAGTTCAATGATATAAGCTGGAAGAGAAGTGGTGTCCAGAGAGAAAAGGCATGATGAAGGCAGTGATAGACAGTAATAGTTGTTTAATAATACTTAAAGCATAACAGGTCATACTTCATTTATTATAGAATAAAGTGCACATTACATAATGATTACAGTACATTAGACAAGGATTAAAAGGACACTGACAGGGTATGCAAATTTCATTTAAGACACAGATCTAGAATGCAAAAGATTCTAGTAGTATTACACCACTTAGAAATCTGAAGATAAATATACACGATTATCAGTTAACAGCCTAATAAATCTGACTGATGATTTACAGAAACAGGTTAATCCAGTATATGGTAATTATTCTTCAAGATACATATACTGTATAGCATAAATGGTAATTATGCCTTAAGACGCATATGTATATTATGTGTGCAAAAGGAGGGGTTATAGATGTCTACCACCAAATTGGTATGGATCTTTTCACATAGGATATGTAATGCCAGTTATAAGACATAATAAAGAATTGTCCAGGCATTTGTTTTTATAAATTATAAAGTTAAAAGAGACTTATATCCAGAAGATTTTCAGAATAATTAACAGGTCATTAATATTTGGGTGAGAGCTAGTTATCAGAAGTAAAATGGCAAGTTTATTTACCGATAAAAATATTATTTTGCAGTTGCTATATTAGCTGTAATCATTATGGTATCTTTTTGCAGACTATATTAATACATGATAAAGTAATTACAGAAGCAAATCCCTTATCAGGAATTCCAGGAGGGATTGTAAGATTAGATCTTGCATAAATATGTTTTCATCAGAATAAATCCTGCATAAAAAAAGTATTCTTTTTGCATACCATTGGAAATTCAACCATTTTAAAGCAGGCCTATATCTTCATTTTGCATTTTACATTTTACATTTAGCCTTGGTAAATTCAGCGTGAGCAAAGCATACAAATGAGCTATGTTTCAGTGAATAACCATCTGGCCAGAACATTGATAAAAATGTGCAGAGCTAGGTAACATTTTGTTAACTCTTTCACTCCAATGGAGCTCAGGAAGTTTGTACTGTAACTTCTAATGGGAGGAGCATCAGCCTTTTGACAGAATCAAACTATGTCCTCACATTCAAACAAATGTTCATATCTCTGGAAGCACAGGGATTATTAAAGAAGTATGAATGGCAAACTCTTCAGCACAAACTATTTTTATAGTGGCAGTATTCTTTAAGTTTTAGGCCTTAAACCAAATGTATAAGCCACAGTACATTTGTAGTATTTTGTAAACAACTTGCAATATCTAAGCAACCACTCAGGTACACAAATACTGTCAGCAGCATTTCATTCATCTAGCTGAGAGCTTTCATATGAGGTTAATGAGTTCTGTCTGTATTACATGGGTGTTGAGATATTTAGAAATGTAAAAAATATATCTATATAAATTAATAAAACAAAAATATCAAGAGATAAATCTTTTAAGACAGAAGTCCATACATTACAATACAGTTAAGTTTCAGTTCAGAATTTATAGAAGTTACACAAACGAGTACATTTCATTTCATTACAGTCTTCAGAGTTACATAAGTTTGCATACTCAGTTTACAGTCTTCAATTACAAAAGTCTCAGCGCTGTAATACAAGACAGTGGTGGCGATTTAATAAACTCTGTGGAGGAATAATGGGAAGCCTCCACTGAGTGTACTGTGGCCGTGTCTGTGGCTCCCCCTCGACAGCATGCCTTGCATATTAATGAAGGCATGCTACTGAGGGAGAGCCATGTAACACAGTTACAGAATCATTATAGGGGGGTGTGTTACAGTGTCTGGAAATGAGTAACACACCCCTGCACTGTTAAAGTGCCGGGTGGCACTGAAATATAAAAGTAAAATGTTATTTCCTTTGTTTTTTTTTTGTTTTGTTTTTTTTTCTGTGTGTGTTTGCATGGGCGCTATGCTGTGCTTAGCAAAGGGCATGTGCCAGACATCTAAAAATAAAAAACAGATACTTTTAATTTTAATGTAAAAGGTCACATTTAAGCATTGCTGAGTGGGTTTACGTGGTGTGGTGCAGTGCTTAAACGTAACTGAGAACTATATAGAAATGTATAGCTGTAGTCATCATATTCATGGTAGTTGAATGGTTAGAGTCATGGCCTTGTGTACAGTAGGTGCATAGTTTGAATACACAGACAGGCTGTTCAGCTTTTACATGCAATAGCAAATTGTTATAACAATTTATTGTTTTAGTTATGTATATATTGACATTTGTTAACCAGCTTAGTCCAGCTGGGCCAGAAACCCATTTTCAGTGGAGACCCAAGTAGAAAAGCTCCAGTTACACACACACATCCAGTACATTAATGTCACACTCCAAGATAACATAATTATAATACATAAGGTTAGGCGATATAAAGTAAAATAGATACACGTAATAATAAAGTATCATTAATGAACAATTAATTGCACTATGTTTTTTATATTTTTCATAAAATCTGGTTTTCCCATACCTAAGCTCTGCTAAGCACTGATAAACCAAACCAAGCAATGCTTAAAGAGGACACATTTTAGCAGTACTTAGCAATGTGCAGCTCCACTTAGCTGGTTTGGGCACTGCTAAGCAATGTCAGTTTAAGCACTACTCAGCTAGGCTTAGCCAGTTTGTGCTGTGCTAAGCTTTGCGTAACATTTTAAAAAATGGTCCAGTGGCAGTAAAGGGTGGGAAAACAACCTTATTTCAACTGAACAATTGGGAATACAGCCAGACCCTGTTGAAGTTTGATCCATGCAGGAACTATGGTAGGAGTTGGAGAGGGTGTGCACTTCCAGGTGCAGGAGTATGGTATGTTGTAGTCCAGGGTCATGGTTGGGCTCCTTGTAAAAGACTATGACATCCAGCTGCTGCAGGTCCAGCACCAGGGGTTAGAATACAAATCAGAGGCCTGGGACCAGCTGGAATGCAATAACCTCACGAGTGCAACTGATATCCCCTGCACAGGTGAACAGGTGCATCACCACTACAATGACATGAAGCTTAGAAAGGGGAACTCTTGGCCCAGTGGATACAAGATTCTCGGGACAACAATGCCCCACAAGTTTGTAAGTATAGAAAGCATTGATTTACCAAAGTCTAGTATGAATATCTGATAGACAGGTACACATAATGGTGTGTTTCTCTCCCCACAGCTGCAGAGGAGAGAGCTCACAACCTGGAGGCCCATGCAGGGCACCTGGACATGTTGTGCTGAGAGTGTGGTGAGTACAGATATATCCTGCAATATATAGTAATATAATTAAGAAAGAGCGCAGTATTAACTGCCAGTTGGTACACTCTGTTTTAAATGTACTGCAATGAATGTGTTCATAGACCTGGACTAATATAAGTGAGTAATGCCAGGTACAGTTCAATACAGATGAAAGCATGAAACCTGCTAATGTGAAGGAAAGAAAGTTACTACTTCATTACTAGTGTTAAGGAATAACACGTGTATACTGTATTATTAATAATTTTCTGGTAATAAAGTACAACTGCATTCATAATGTGAAGGGAATAAATCAACTGCATTCATAATTTTCAGCAAATAAATTGCAACTGCAGTCAGCCTTTTTAAGGAAATAAAGTTAGTACTGCATACATGGTGGAATAACAGCCATCTTTTAACACCTGCATTATTTAAAGTGTTCAACAATAAAGACTGTTAGATGTATACCAATCACTGTTGCATGTCACCTTTTATAAAGGTGTGTTGTGCCATATGTTGTGTGTATTTTGGGCTGTTGGTCAAGAAACTGATTATTCCTACTGCTGTGAAGTAAACATGGGTATAATACCATGAAGTGACTGAAGGTTGGCTGATAAAGAACTGTTTTGCTAAAGTGTAGATGTGGAGCTGTACTACAAGATATAATGCATTATGATATTTGTTCTGCACTAGGATCTGAGTGAGCCTAGAATAGTAATGTCTAAGGTATTATAGTGTGTTTCTCTCAGGATTGTCTTGTGTTAACCTTTGCACTTCAGCTATATGCATTCCTGAATGTAGTTACACTGCTGCAGGCAAGTATAAAACTGTAATAGCTGTAGACTGTAAATATACCATCTGCAACTGTATATGAGTCAGGTAGGCAACCCAGCATCTCGATATGGTCTGTACACATCACACATAATCACATCCACTAGGGGTTAAATGTGTACACCTGCATTCCAAGAATTAATACACAATTTACCTACTATCTCTGTCATGGATGAATCTCATGCATGCGTGTTCAACTGTCACTGCAGACTTGTGTGACACTCTACCTCAATTACCAGGTCAGACTTTATCAGGTGAGCTCTAGGCACATATCAGTCAATCAACACACAGCAGTGGCTCAGTAGCTCAGTGTGATAAATGATATGTATATTGTCTATTTTGCCACACACAGACTAGCATTTGAAAGCAGGGACAAGTGCTACTATATATTTATAGAAACAGACAAGTACGACTGAATATTTATAGAAACAGTTATGTATTCTTAACAGATTTTCTCCCCACAGGACTTAGGGGTAAATAAATGTCTGTAGTAGCTGTATGAATGGTATAGTAATTTCTGTGTCCAGATCTACAAGTGTGTAAACAGCATTACTCAGCAAGGTGATAAGACTTCATTAAATAAATCACCAACAAGTACACTACTATTCCTAGTTAATAAGACAAATAAAATGGTTTATTGTTGGTAAGGCTGTATACCTGGTGCATTTGTGAATGTCTGCTGATAGTCTAACTCCATGCCTGACAAGGACGGCAGGATAAGTGTAAACTGTCTGTAATGTGCATGCTATCATGGATAGTGACCACTGTTGCCAAAACCCTTGGACACAGATATAACATCCAGTCAAAGTATGTCAGTAACACGCTCACACAACAATAGTACACAGTATATTGTGGTAGTCATATAGGGTCCCCTGACATGTAATAGTCCCCTGTAGTTTTGTACCTGTAGGTGTTACAGTTTGGCCCATATTGTCACATGCGGATAGCTTGAGAGGTATGTATGTGCAGGAGCAATAGGGCACTTGTATACATAAAGCAAGGGCAGACCTGTAGAGTATAGAACAGTACTGTTGCAAACAATATAGCCTATATTGTTATTAATGGAATGTCTCTCTCTCCCCCCACCCCTTATCTGTATCACAAATTATTATTGTTATAGTGCTGGTACAGTTTCCTTTTCACATATGTTGTTCTCAAAACCTAATGCTGGGCCTTGTGTTTTATTTTTGTTATATATTACAATGGCTGCATAATACCACACCTTGTTAAAATACCAATGTTGTTGGCCTTTTGCCGTAACTGTTACTGGCATGCTGTTACAATACTTACTGTTATTCCATTAATTCTTGTGTTCTGTATGCTATGCAATATTATGATTCTGGGTTAAATGGAACACCCTTGCATGCTGTTATAACTAATGTTTAAATGTGCTGTACAAGACTAACCTGTACACTTTGAAAAAAATCGCATCACCATAGCACGAGTGGGTAGGCCAGTTCCTGTTAATCCACCTACCCCACCTCAAATGGCTATGGCACTGGGTCCCAGCATGTCTGTGACCCAACCTGGAGCTGCCTTGTCCACTGGTCCTGCAGCATCCATGAGTGGAACTGCTTCAGGGGACAGGGCCCTTATCCCCAGGAATGGGCACTGAGAAGCAGTGGTCACCCAGTGACAGCTCCCAGGGATGGTGCGCAGGATTGTCCAGCATTATTTGGACAATTGACTGTGCCACATCGAGGGCAGACTGGCACACCTGGAGGGGTAGGCTGGTCCAGGCACCCAGCCCCCAGCACAGCCACCTCTGGGGCCATGAAGGAGCAATGGTGACTGCCCATGGGTGGGGAGTTCAGTTCCACTGCTGCCGTCTGGGGGCACTTGGTTCTCCAATTCCACAACACCATCCCCATACAAGGTGTTTACCCCCTCATGTGTCATACATTGTCCCTGTCTGCTGTCTTGTCTGTTTGCAAATGCTACCTCTCCTACCCAACTTACCTCCCCACATGTACCTATATCCCTTCTCCAACATTCCACTCTCTCCTTAAAAAAAGGGCATTTGTCCACAAAAAAAATCACCCCATACATAGCTGTCCATTTTGCCCACATCTACACTGCCACCAATCAATCATTACAACAATTAATCAACAAAGTTATGTTGCCAACACCCCTCTCTCTGGGATGTGAGGCTCCAAATTCCAAATTGTCCACAACCTACACAGCTGTTGCTGTAGAAGAAATGGAGAGCTATGGTCCTTTCCTACACCCATCCTGCATATCCCTACCTGCTTTTCACATTGTTTTTCCTCCTGTTTGCCCCCATTTCACCACTTTCTTAATACCCCTTTTTTTCTTTTCTTTTTTTTAAAATTAGTGCGGGTTTAAGTGGAGCTAAGCGGTGTGACTTGCGCCACATAAACCTGTTTAAACACTCTTGAAAATGCTTAAAACTGCTTTAATCACCTTATCTGTTTCTGACATTATTAAAAAAATCAGCAAAAATAACCATCACTGCCAAGTTTTGGACCCAGAATCTTGTCAACTGCAGCATAGAGTATTAGTCCACTAAGTCACGCAGTTATGAAGAATAACTGGTGTTTCTATAAACATATCATGAATTCCACTAATGCACATCAGCAAAAATAATCACACCTGCAAAGTTTTGAACACAGGACCCTATCAACTGCAGCATAGTGCATTAGTCCACTAGACCACTCAACTCAGAGGAAAAGTAGTGTTTCTATAAACATATCCTGATTGCCAGTGACACACTACTTCTACATATAATGGGATAAATGACATGCTACTTGGGCCTGTGATGCAGACACCAAACCAGTACATAGCCAAATGCATGTTGATGGATAAATGGGAGGCCTATGATATCAGGTAGAGCAGACAACTGCACAGACTGTTGCAGAATGTCCATATTTGTGCCACCCTCTTATGGCATGGTTGTCATAAAACCTATTCTGTGTTCTGAACTACTGGCAAGTCAGTGCAGATTGAGGTTACAAAATCATGACAGACAGGTCAGTGTCACACGTCATACCCATCTGAGCACACATGTCCATGGGAATCTTGTGTAACACACTGTATGCATGCACATATGTCTTGCAACTACACCTGCCATAATAATGAATCAGTAGCTCTAGCTGTTACATTTCTAGTATGTTTGACATTTGGATACCCACAGTCCTTGCCTACAGTCCAGTCTGTTGCATGGCAAGTGCATGCTTGTCAATACAACATATAAATAAGTGAGCTCTGCAATGTCTAGCAGAACTGGTTGCTGCTACCGCAGTCACTGACACCCATATTAGCACATCAAAGGCCTGTAGGATGGGACAAATGTCACACATATGAATAGGTGTCTTAAATGTCACCTACCACTCACTGGATGGCACTATTACTTAACATATGTACCAGAGGCACATGCCTCACCTGGACTGTTATGGGTACACTCACCCTGGCTATGCTGTGACAACAGAGCTGACACTGCTCGCTCACTGATATATCTAGCTTGCTGTCCCCCAATGTGTTTATAATCCCCAGTATGACTCCTGGCCAGAATGCAGCATATGCAGCATACAACACATGCAGCAGTATGTTCAGCTACCTGCTATAGACCTACCATACCTCCCAAACACCTAAAACAGGGCATCCACACAACACCCATACATAAAGGGGTGGGAATGGTCAAGTGACAGGGACATGTGCCACAGTCTTCCCCTACAACCATACACAGCTGATAGACCAGCGGCAACTGCAGCAGCATGCACATTCAGATAAAAATGACGTATGACACTCACATCTGTCTGTCATCTTACTGACCCCAACACATATTGTTAAATAGTAAACTGCCACAGAATCAGAAAGTCTGTTAACAATGGGCAAACATAGCATGCAAAACTGTGGATATACCACATCAGTCCAAACAGTGGGCAGTACTTCTACCTACCCTCTGTGATGCTGTAGTCCCTACACCTCGATAATGTCCTTCTCACAGGCCAGAAAAAGGGCCAAGACCTACATGAAGGCCTTAATTATACCACAGTGTTGCCATGCCTTTGCCTTATGAAAATGTAACCCAGCTGTTCTGGATGTAATTAGGAAGTGTGAGTCACAGACTGGTGCACAGGCAATCACCTGTTCATGAGCATTACCTACAAAAGGCTAGCTGCTGATTATAGTAAACAGGTCTGTGACTTTCTTCATGAAGACAGACTGTACTATATAAGGAATACACCACTGGATTTCTGCACACAAAGGAGTAAAGCACTATACCAGGAATGTAATAGATTTCCCATGTGATGAGATGCAGATGGGGGGGGGGGGTGCAGCCACGGTAAATAGGGATTACAACATTAGGTTCTGTAGAACATAACTTGGAATGACATGCTGCTGTAAGTCAGCTGTCCAGCACCTACAGTCTCCCCTTTTGTCTCTGTCTGCTGTGACATAGATCACAGCTCTGGCTCCTGAGTCCCCCCAGCAATGATGAACTCAAGTATGAATGCTACTGGATTGTGCATTACGCAATAGTGACAGTAAATACTGGTGGATACAACTGGCATATCACACGATGCACTGTCAGTCAGCTCCTCTCAGTCTGTGAATGTCACGCAGGCTTAGTTCAAACATTGTCCAGGTGTCCCTGACTGTTTTTGACATAGTCTGGCTAGGTCACTGTGTACTCCACACCTATATCTCATTGCTTGAGAGCTATGGCTAGCATACCTATTGACACTGGCAGCATCATGGCAGGTAATAGCCAGACATACTGGAGGGGGCAGGCTCTGCCTCAGCAGCAGAGTTTACATATTGAGCATACAATGCAAGGGAATGAATGCAGTACCAGATATTAATGCACCATAACTGTTTTCTGAGGGGTCTGGCAAGAGACATCCAGATTCCCCAGAGTCTATGAACAACCATTACCTGTTGTCCAACTGTTTTCCAGACATCCACATTTGCCTGGTGGAGGGTCCACATATATCAAGCACATGTACACATTTTGCAAACATCTGTGTACTCCAGATGTTGGACACCTACAAGGAAGATAACCTACAACACAGCTGCAGTGCTGTCTGTAATTGTGTAGCACAGATGTTGCTGAAATCTCCCCATACGCTTGTAGTACGACTCACTTATTTGTCGGATGGTGGCTGCATGACATGGTACTGGGATGTCACCCATAGGGGACACACCACAGTAGATGGCAGTGATGGGTGTGGACACATAACAACACTGTTTGTCACAGCACACAGGCCAGAACAGGTATTCCTAATATCATGCAAGGTTACTAGGTCACTGGCCCTGAGGCCCTCATAAGCCTAGCCCAGAGCTTAGCCCATGTGTATGCAAGTCAGGCCCCAATGCCCCAGTCCAACAGGGACACAGGTGGTGTCCCAAGTGTGTATGTCCTGTTAGCCATCCATTTATCCAGGTCTCACTTGAAAAGGTGTAAATAGCTACCCTGGCTGATGTGGACAGGGTGTCCATTCCACAGCTGGGTGAGTGTGTGGGGCACACATCTGACCTGCCAACAAGTCCTGTTGATGTCACACCAGGTTGAAGGTGTGTGTGTGGGTTAATAGAGTGGAGCCTGACTTGCAATTGTGTAGCAGTCTCATCAAGGTGGAGTCCGTGATCACCTTGTATGCCAGACAGAATTCACCTCTGAGGAGTCTGTATGAAACTGGGTAGAGGGATGGGATTATCTGTGTATGGTAGATGTGTGAGGCCCTGGTATTCCCTGCTGGGAAACCTCTGTGACCTCCACAGCTGCTGCATGTGCTTTGCAAGGTAAATGACCACATGGGCAGTATACTCAATAATGGTCCTTATTAGGGGGGAATACAGGGACATTGTAACCCCCATATCCCTAGATGACATGATTATGTATGAGGTGGGCCATGTAGAAGGTTTTCCTTACAACAAAAGCAACATGGTGGGCAAATGTCATGTTGCCATCAACCTGTGTGCACATTACCCTCTTGTCTGATTGCATGCTTAGGATGTTGTTAGTATTGTGGTAATATATGGGGACATCACTCTCCCCAAAGGGGTGACTCTGCATGTCATGGTATGCAGCCTAAGGCCATGTTTCTGTCACCAGTCATGTGTCTGAGTGATACCCTCTTGGCAGATGCCCACATCACTAGGGAATCCGGTAACAGCACCCAGCATGCAGTTGTCTGCAAACACGGTCGGTCATAGCCCGATGGCTGTGCCCTGCACCTCAGAAGAGTATATCACACATAACAGGGGCCCAAACACAGGACACTAGGTTACACCACTAGTTATAGGTCGACCCCTTAGGGGTATTCCCCTATATGGACTAGGTGGGTCCTCTCAGTGAACCAGTGTGCTACCCATCTGGTGACATATGGACTGATGCCTAGGTGGGAGCGTATATCTATTATGGCCAAGTGGGAAATACTGTCAAGGTCTTTGGCCAGGTCAAGGTAGGCAATGTGCACTGTCACCTCCTGTCCATGGCTTTGGTGAATGTGTCAAAGAGGTCAACCAATTGTAACAGACATAATCCCTGCCTTGACAAAGCCTAAATGTGCATGATGGAGGGTGTGGAGGTTGCCAATGTCTTTGTTAATGAAGTTCACTATAAACTGTGCCATGGCCTTGCAGATCAACCTACTTAGGCTGATTGGTCTATAATGTGCTGGATTGGTGAACCCCCCACCTTAATGTAAAGGGTTGACAGTGGGTGTCCTCTACTCAGCTGGGACAAAAGCAGTAGTCAGTCCTTGGTGAAATACAGTGCCTTATGGTGCTGGGGTCATGTAGGATGCATCCTGTGATGTGATAGGCTCTCATGGTGGCTGTATACCATGACTTTGAGGTGGCAGTGGTAAACTGTTCCCTACATATAAGGGGAAGGGGGCAGGTACTGGGGATGTCCTGATGTACTGATGGCGGGACAGGGGGTGAAGCCTACACTGAATCTGTCAGGCATCACGTATGCTATACCTACAGCAATTGTATATCTGGTGTCCTTGACCACCACTACTGAGCAGATCTGAGCGCTTCCTTTGATGTTGCAGACATATGTGAAGAAGGGGAGATGACTATCTTTAGTGGATGTCATCAATGTAGGCTCGGGGTTTGCTTTGCAGGATTCCAGTAGTCATCTTATTTCCTAGTTCAGGCTAAGGTGACATTGCGTCAAATGGGCACCTGCTCCTACTTTGTCTCGGACAGCAGTAAGTCATCCCTGTTATAGACACTATTTATTGCAGATGTCCACCAGACAGGTGTACGTATCCTTGTAGAGAATTATGTAGTCCTGTTGGGTATACCTGCCTCCATGCATCTTTACAAATGCACTTATAGCGCCTTTGTGTATTTGTGGATATTGGTGCCAGTTCCTACAGAAGGGGTGGGGACTGTGAAGGTGTATATACAACCCCTCAGGAGGCTGTATTCAACTCTGGAGTTGTATGTATGTCTGACCCTAACTAGATGGGTATTGTGGGAGATGGTGACTGCAAACATGACAGCTTTATGGTTGCTTTGACCACGGAAGATGACACTGTCAGGTTGCTGCAGTGGTTACCCATTTTGTCTAACATCAGCTCCAACAGACCTTCAGCTCATGTGAGGGTAACACCTAGCTGCAACAAGGTGTTTGCATTTCCACTGTTGCTGGATCTCTGGGCATTTGTGTGCTGGCATGAGTACGTCTTCCAATGCATGTTTGGGTAGTTCAAGTAACCCAGGATCAGGGTACAGACCCGAACCCTGATACAGTTGACCAGGTCCATATAGGCAGAATGGGCTTTCTAGTCAGATGTGGGTGTCAGTAGCTAGCTATGATTTGTATTGGTGTCTTGGCAATGGTGAACTGCCCATGCAGTGTCCCCTGTGTATCTTACTACCTGTACAGCCTGGAGGTGTGTATGTCTTTCATATATAGTGAAAGCCCACGTCCTATGGCTTTAGCACCCACTCTTTGGGGTCTGACTGTATGACAGGATGGGTGACCATGTAAGGGTGGGATGCTCTCTGCAGCTTTGAACCATGTGTCTGTGACTGCACAGTTGTCAGCATTTCCCAGGGTTATGAACACTTACAATGAGCATAGATTCATGTTTAGACTCCTAGCATTTAGCAGCATGGCCATCAATTTGTGATGTGCTGACAGTTGTATGTCGGTAATGTTAACCTCACCGTGTCTCCTAATAAAGGCACAATGGAGGTGTCAAGAACCATTGCCAGATGCATGAAGGCCAGCTGATACAGATGGAGACCATCTGTGGCAAAGCATAGTGCTCTGTTGATCATATCATCCCAGGCTCTCAGGTTCTGAAACCCCCTGGAATGGCACAGGATAACAAGTCAGTTGTTAATGTCAATCATTTCCTGATTGAATTGCAGCATCATTCTGGGTGACAGCAGAATGCTGCATAAGGCTAGGGACATACCTGCCTGTGACACATAATCAGCATGCTCAATCATGTTGCACTGCACATAGTCCAGGGAGGTACGTGTCAGGTCAGGCATGTTGACATGGACTGTGACACACTCATGACAGTACTGTTGTTGAGAAACAGCAGTGTGTATGTGATATGGCAGATTTTGGCACCTGGCAGACAAGTAACTGTGACCTTTCCCATATACAGCCTGGTGAGAGGCACATCTGTGTGTCTCACAATATAGTCTCCTATGACTAATATGTTTTATTTATGGTGATGCCTTCATGGATGTGAGACACAGGTGTGTGGCTATGTGTGGTATGTGCTGTGGAGGGCTGTAGATTTCTTTGCCTTGAAGGTCTCCTTTGTTAGTGGATGGTTATTTGGAGGTCCTATGCATATGTGGGTGTGTATTGTGTAGGAGTGGGTAGTGTGTTAGGTGTGCTGATTGTGTTTATTTATTTATTCATTTAACATTTGTTTGCCAGGATAGTCCGACTGGACAACAAGTGTCCATTTTTCAGTGAAGTCCTGGGGAGAAAAACTCCATAAGTTTCTAGAGAGAAGAAAAATTTACAAAAGAGACATTACAGAGTAGTAGCATACAGATTGTAGACTTTACAGCCATTAGTATACAATAAGAGGATATTCCCTCTTTTCATTGAAAATCCAAGTGCACAGAATATACAATGAGAGTAGACAAGAACCTGACAGAGCATTGCAAGATATTTCGCAACTGAATAAGATTATATAAATGTTTACATTTTCCATATTTACATTCAAGGAAATATACATGTAAGAGTATGCACACATATATATGCATACACATACATACACATATATACATATATACAGTCATATACACATACATACATATACACTACATATCAAAGGATCAATTACAGTTGCATAGCTGGTTGGTGAAGAGGTATGTTTTAAGTAGGCTTTTGAAGGAGGATGTGGAGTTTTGTAGCCAGAGGTCAAGGGGAAGGTTGTTCCATATTTTTGCTATTTCATAGGTCAATAGTGATTCCCTGGAGTTGTTTTTGCATGTGATGGTTTCAATTAAGGCTTTGTTGGAAGGCCAAAGTTGTCTATTCGAATTCTAGAAGTTCAGCATGCCAGTCGGGTCGGGGGTTTCCTCGGGACAGTACAGAATTAGATGAGCTAGGCTGAGGTGATGGTACCTTAATAGGTTCAGAAATTCAAGCCAGTGCAAGGCTTGAAAGGAAAGGCAGTGGTGGGATTGTGATTTGACATTGGTAGCGAATCTAGCAATTTTGTTGTAACAGACGGAAAATATATTAAGGTCAGTTTTGTAAAGATCAGTTAGAATTGGGGATGCATAAAGTAGAGTAAATAGGAGGTAGGCCCTGGTTATTGAAATTTGAGATTTGGTGGTTAGATAAGTTTTACAGTGATAGAAGCAACCTAGCTTTTTGTGGACATTAGTGATGGTTGTTGATATGTGCTTTGTGAATTTGAGTTGCTGGTCAATGGTAACTCCTAGGAGTTTAGCCTCAGTGACGGGGTGATTTGGGTTTTTCTGGTGGAGAGTATAGACAAGGTAAGGTTGCTCATTTTAGTAGAGTGGAGTAGTATTAGTTGTGTTTTCTTGGGATTTAGTATGAGTTGTGAGTTGTTAAGTCAGTTCTCTATTTCATAAATGGCTTCTTGCAATTTTTGTTGGAGAAGTTGGATGTTGGGTACAGAGCATATGAGAGTTGTGTCATCAGCGTATTGGACTATGTCGGCTTTAGAGGTAGCTGAGTGGAGTTGGTTTGTCAAGATATTAAAAAGAAGGGGTCCTAGGATTGATCCTTGCGGCATGCCTGAGGAGGTTGGGAGTGGGGGGGGGGGTAGAGAGTTATGCCATTTGATGGATTGTTGGCGGTTTTCTAAATAGCTTTTAAACCAGAGGAGGGTGGGGTTGTTAAGGTTGTGGTCAGAGAGACAAGACAGTAGTTTATTATGAAAGACTGTGTCAGATGCCTTGGATAAATCTAGGAAGGTAGCTGAGACAAATTTGCCTAGATTCCTGTGGGAGTTTATAGTATTGGTGAATCTGAGTAGGGCAGAGGTGGTGCTGTGGGATGGGCGAAATCCGTGTTGGTTTGAGGAGAGAAGGTTGTTGGTGAGGAGATAGGAGAGGAACTGGTGATGAATACATCTTTCTAGGAACTTAGGGGTGAGAGAATTGCAATTGGTCGATAGTTGGAAAGGTCTAGGGAGGGGCCACCTTTGTGGAGTGGTATGATATATGAGGTTTTCCACAGAGTGGAACGGTGTGTTCGGCGATGGATCTATTTATTAGAAGTGAAATGGAATAGGCTATAGCTGTGGATGCAATTTGGAGGTATTTGGCGGGAAGGCTATCGGCTGCAAGGGTGGCTGGTTTGAGTTTGGCTAGGAGTTTTTGGATAGTAGAGGTAGGAACCGACTTAAGTAGGAAAGGTATGGTATTGATTTGGGCCTGAGGTGGTTGTGGGGTGTTGGAGAAAGTGATGTTTAAGAGTTTGAGTATTGAGGAGGTGAAATAGTTATTAAAGCTGGAGGCTATGTCCAGGTCTGTACATGTTATATTGGGTGTGGGAGTGATGGTTCTTCCGAGCTGCAGGATGTTATTTATTGTTGCCCAGAATTTTTGTGGTTTGGTACTGTATTTGTTTTGTTGAGTGATACAGTAATTTTATCGAGCTTAACCTGCTTTTTTGCTTTCTTTCGGAGCTTGTGAAAGGTTTGCCTAGCTGTGGGTGATCTGGTGTGGTGCCAGGTTTTCCAGGCTTTATCCCTGGCTCTAAGTAGGGCTTTTGTGGTTTTTCTGGAGACAAGGGCTGGGGTTGCTACATATCCTGATATTTTTAAGGGGGCTAGTTGGTTGAGGATATTTATGAATGTGGAGTTGAAGTAATCAACTGCTTTGTCTAATGAAAGCGTTTGGATGGGAGACCAGTTGCAATGTTGCAAGGGTCTTATGAAGTGGTCTCCAGAAAAATGTTTGTTAGAGTGGGTTTGTAGAAGGGAGGGAGAGTTAATTATTTTAAGTTTTTGCCTAAGGATAAAAATGGGACTGTGGTCATTCAAAAAGTTTGGTAGGATGCCACATTGATGGGCAGTATGTGGTTGATTTATGAAGATCCAATCAAGTATAGCTTCTCTTTTTGTGGCCTTATCAATGTGTGTGGGAATATCTACAAGTTGGGTGAAGTTATATAGGTTAATGTGGTGGGTGGGGGTGGGAGAATGGATGGAGTTCCAGTCAATGTTTACATCACCTAGCATGATAGTTTCTTGAGGGAGGGAGTATGAGGCCCATTGAAGTATGAATTCTACAGTGGTTAGGTTGTCACCTGGGGGAATATATATACCTAGTTGGTTTAGGTGTTTATGTTGGTTAAGGGAGAGCTTTGCAACTCTGCATTGTTGAATTTGGGGGAATCTTTTTGGAGAAGTTGGAGTTGTAGATTGGTTCTGTGAAGTAGAGCTAAGCCTCCGCCTCTTTTATGTAGCCGGTCTGTCCTGAGAATGTTATACCCAGATTACCTGATGGAGTTATCTTTAATATGTGGTTTAAGCCATGTCTCTGTGATGAAAATAATATCAGGGTTATATAAAGAGATGGCAGCATGAAGGTCTTCTATTTTATTCATGATACTGCGGGTATTCATATTTAGAATCAGTAAGTCGGTGGATTTGTGCTTAGCTGGATAGTGATGGGTGCATGGCTTATTAGCAGAGATTGATGGCCCCGGGTTGGGATGAATGTCTCCTCCTAGTAGTAGCTGGGTGGTTATACAGGTGATAGTTTTTAGGTATTGGACGATAAGGTAGTGAAATTGTAGACTTGGTTGCTTTTTAGATGGATAGAAGTGGTACATGGGGGCATGGTATATGGGGGTTGGGTGTATATGGTGGGGTATATGCTTGCATGAGTGGGGGTGATAGTAATGTTGTGGGTTAGGGTGGGGGATTTGGGGTAGATGCAGTGAGTGATTGTGAAGAAATAAGAGGTGCTGATTGCGGCTATGGAGAGGCAGGTTTATAGGGAGGTTAATCCCATGATGGTAAAGTGGAGATGAGACTGGGCATAATGAGACATAGTGGGAGTGAGGTTGTGGAGTTAGAGGAGGAATTTATATTTGGTAAGGGTTATGTGAGTAGAAGATATGGGTGTGGATATTGAACTGGTAGGTGGGCTGTAGTGGTGGGAATTTGAAGGGTGTGTGTAGATGATGCTAATGGATATAATTATTGGATAATGGGTGGATGAAGGGAGGGTCTTACTAAGGGATGTTACTTATAAATTCAGAGTATGTAAGGGGTGGGTGGGAATTGGGGGCAGGGTAGGGGAGCGGAGTGAGCCTGTAGGGTGAACGGAGCAGGATGAGCCAATCAAGGTATGTGCAATTCAAATATAAACTATCAGTTGCTCAGAAGTCACATCTATAGTGTTAGTCTTTCTTTTGTTACCAATGCTTTTTTTTATTCTTTAAAGGAGAGAAAGTTCTTTTTACCAGTTGGGCGCCCTAAGAAATACCTTGTCTGAGGGCTTAGAGAGAGTGAATCAACTATTGTTGAGTCAGAGACAGACTTTGAGGGTAGTGGGGATATAGCGCATAGAAGAAGAAAAAATAACAGGTAAATATTTCTTTAGAGACTGGAAGGGCTAGAATTACTCTTTGGATTGTTTGACAGAATTTAAGTGTAGAAACCAGAATGTGTGTACCTGGGGGGGGGGGGGGGGGTGACTCAAATTTCTAAGGCTGAAAGTGATTGAGTCAGCTAATGTTGACTCAGAGACAGACTGGGAGGGTAGTGGGGATATATCACATACCAAAAACAGATGGATAAATGTTTCTTTAGAGACTGGAAGTGCTAGAATTACAGTTTAGAGTGGAGTGTTTTTACAGACGTGAAGGGTAGAAATCAGAATGTTTCTACATGGGGGGTGACTGAAATCCCTGCTGCTGGCTCATGTATTTATGTTCAGTACATTAAGTATTACAGTAAAAAAACACAACCTACTAATGCCATTTGTATTATAATGAAACATACACTTAGGATCCACAAGGTTCTTCAATACAGTTGGATGTCCCACTGGCTTTAACTATGTTAGTGGTGTTATTTGCCACAGGATAGGTGCCACAACTTCTATAAGACACAGCTGGTATAGGGCTGAGAAAAAAGAAAGCAAAAGATGGTAGAGAACAGTGAAAAGTTGTAAAGTTTGACAGCTTTAAAACACACAAAAAAATTAAAAATACAGTTTAGAGAACAGTAGACAATTGTGAAATACCACAACACTAATAAAAAAATAAAACGTTTAGAGTATTAATCACAATATAATAGTGCAAAGGTAGTAAATAGATTATAGCAATAGTTAGATCTTTGTTTTATGGCAAATACTGCACTCATATATTATTGAACACACTAGATGCATATTCCTCAACAGTTAACTGAACATTCTATTTCAAAGCCCCATTCTGCATGAACTAAACAGAATGTTTAGCATTGTAATAGTCTCTGGTTCTGGCCATAAGTTTTAAGATTATATCAAATGCAGTCATGTAGCCATAAAATATAGCTTTTACATTCATGTAAAGCAAATTGATTGTTTTGCAATGAACATGATTAGCCTCCAGCACTGACCATAGGTTTAAAGTTGAATCAAGCACAAATGCTTAAAAATGCATACAAAAAATAGCCTCTGGTACTACATCAGCACTAAATTGGTTCAAATATCGCATGTGTTGACACACTGTTTGATGCCAGGTATGTAGCCTTGACAGAGAGAGCATGGACTGTAGGTTCTTAATGTCATTGCATCTGTCACAAATTGTGTGCCTTGCTGGTGTTTATAGATTGTTGTCTGTGTACATGAGGCAGGTGCTACACTGTGCCAGGATGCCCATGTCAACAAGACTGGCAGGGAAAACTGTCGGACATTGTGCAGCTATATATTCCAGACTCTGAGGGATGGAGGCCAGGGAGGACTAAGGGGTGGGCCTACAGCCCAGGTGCTTAAAACAGGAGTAGGAGGCTGACACCACTGCATACAATGTAGACAGGCAATAAACAAGCAGTGATAGGTGCAACAGGAAAATGCAGTGGAACACCTAAGAGAACATGTAGCAAGTAGCAGGAAACATCAAGATCAGGAGGCAATGCATGATGTATTGGTACTATGTTGCTGATAGCCACATACATACTGTGGTGATAGATGATGGGGTATGATGTGAGAATTAGTGGAGCATAGTGCTGGCAAATGTGGATGTGCCAGGTGTGTACCTAATGGAGAGCAATGTATGTGGTCCTGTGATGTTTTCCCCTCTACTTGTCTTTCAGGAGTAATATACTGATGTAGGAATCCACCATTTTCAGATGCAGAGAATGCTGCAATACTTGATGGACTGAGATGCCATCACCAGATCCTACTGTTGAGGAGTTGCCATAATCAGCAACAATGCGCTAAACTGTGGGCAGACCTTCTGGCATCAGTAAATCATGTCGGGCAACAGGAAAGTAGCTATGAGCAGGTCCAACACTGTGCCACAGACATGGTAAATAATGCATGGCAAAGGGCTGCAGCTGTGGCCAGGAATTGTGCTGGCATTGGTGGAGGGCCTGCAACACTACAACTCTTGGCCACAGAGGAGTTCCTGGCAAACCTGTCCAGCCACCAGCTCACAAACATCCATCACACTGTACATCATGGAGGTGGGTGGCACAGCTTCCACAGCAGAAGAGCATCCATATAAGCATCCTGTGGTCATCACATTAATACTGTAGCAGTCATAGTGGCAGCCTCTGCATACCTGTACATAGATGTCAGGTTATTCTGCATTTGTGGGGGGGTTGTAACACACACATGTGCACACATATTGAGAATGTCAGCAATGCGGACGGAATCACAGTTTGTACTGTACATGTTAATATATGCACATACTATCCTATACCAATGTGTGTCTGCTGACAATGCCTTTCCCCCACAGTTCCATAGTAACCTCTATTGGGTCCGAGTCCATCATCCTGTAGCTGGTGAGGGTGCAACTGTATTGTCATGGCTCATCTATACCCTAGGCATGTTAAGGGTGGCCATTTTGCCATGGACACAACTATTAAGCGTATCCATATTGCAATACTTGTAGTATTTATTTATTATTTTATTTAACATTTGTTTACCACGATAGTCCGGCTGGACCGCTAGTCTTCATTTTCAGTGGAGTCCTGTGCACATCTCTCAACCTCTTAGAGTAAGAAATCTGGACAAAGCCATGAAAAAAACGGTACAAATAGAGACATTTTTTAAATATTGCTCTTACAAACTTAGAAAGTTGATAGAATGACAGGTTTTGCATTAGCATACATTTTCTGAAGGGTATGAAGTCTAAAACTCAAATGTATGTCATTATTTTCTAACTTCAGTCTTTAATGATTTGCCACTAATTTGCCAGAAAGCCACAATTTTATAAAAAATGGACTAAAAATATAAGGCAAAAATTTGGACATTCTGTGAAAATCTGTACAGTTGAGAGGTATGGTCCTGGGGAGAAAAGCTCCATACAGTAAGAAAATGCACTGGTTGTACATAGTATTAATAGTAGATTTTACAATAACATGGAAGAGACAGTTGAGTAACATGCTATAGGATAGCTAATAAAAGTATAACTGTTTCATGGTATAGCATAGGTACATGTGCCAGGCACATTCATAGTAGAACATTTTTGCACTATATACAATTTGTACACAAGGCAACTATAGAGCAATATACAAATGTGCTAAAGAGGCTTAGGGAGGTAGGCTCTGAGCAATATATAAATGTACTACAGATGCTTAGAGAGGTAGGCTCTTGTGTTGGGTTAGCCTTCAGGAGGGTGTATTGCAGTTACATAGAGGCGTGGACAAGAGGAAAGATTTCAGGAGGTTTTTGAAAGTAGTGGAACAGTTCTGTAGTCTGAGGTCGGGAGGTAGGATATTCTATGTGTTTGCAACTTCACTGGGGAAAAGGGATTCCCCATAGCTGTTTTTACAAGGCATATTTGCAATCAGAGCTTTGTTACGGGATTTCAATTGCCTGTTTGAGTTGGAGAAACTGAGAAGGCCAGATAGGACAGGGGATTTCTCAAGATAGTATAGAATCTGGTGAGCTAGGTTGAGTTGGTTGTATTGTAGTAAGTTGGGAAATTTCAAGCCAGTGTAAAGTATGTAGCGACAGGCAGTGGTGAGACCGGGATTTTGCATTGGTTGCAAATCTGGCAATTTTGTTGTAACAGGTGGGTAGTTGTTTAGGTCACTTTTATTTAGGTTTGTTAGTACTGGGGATGCATAGAGTAAAGTAGATAGGAGACGGGTTCTGGCTATGTCAGTCCTAGATTTACAGGTTGGGTACCTTTTGCTGCGTTAAAGGGTCCCTAGTTTTTTATGTACCTTAGATATAGTTAGAGATATATATGTTTGTTACATTTTAATTTCTGGTCAATAGTAAGTCCTAGTAATTTGGCCTCTGGTACTGGGGAGATGACGGTTTTGTTAGTTGAGACTATGGATAAGGTAAGGTCATTACACCTTGTTGGTAGGAATAGCATAAGTTGTGTTTTCTTTGGGTTTAGTATTAATTGCACATTAGTTAGCCAATTTGCTATGTCTGTGAAGGTTTCCTGGGCTTTTTGTTGTAGGATTTGTAGATTGGATGCTGAGTAGATCAGGGCTGCATCATCAGCATATTGGACTAGTTCTGCTTTTGTGGTTGCTAGGTAGATTTGGTTTGTAAATATGTTAAAGAGGAGGAGACTGAAAATTGAGCCTTGGGTTACTCCAAGTGTGACAGGGAGAGAGTGGGGTAAGGAGTTGAGCCATTTAACTAACTGAAACCAGTTATTTAGGTAACTACTGAACTAGAGTGGCGGGGCTGTTGATGGTGAGTTCTGAGAGGCAGGTTAAGAGTTTATCATCAGAGACAGCATTGAATGATTTCGATAAGTCTAGGAAGGTAGCAGAGATTAGACTGCCTTGGTTCCAGTAGGAGTTAATGGTGTTGGTGAAGTTAATTAGGTAGTGGTGTTGCTATGTGATGGATGGAAACTGTGCTGGGTATTAGATAGTAGGTTGTTAGAGAGAAGGTAGGTGAGGAGTTTGTGATGAATACACCTTTCCAGGATCTTTGATAAGGGTGAGAGGATTGTGATAAGTTGGTAGTTAGAGAGGTCGGAGGAGGAGGCACCTTCATTAGGGGGAATGATGAATGAGATTTTCCATAAAGATGGGATGGTGTTTTTAGTGATGGATCTATTTATTAGCAATGAGATAGGGTAAGGTATGGACTTGGATGGTAGCTGTAGGTATTTGGCAGGAAGGTTATCTGTGGCAAGGGTGGTTGTTTTGAGTTTAGCTAAGAGTTTTTGGACTGTTGATACTGGTACTGGTTTGAGTGAGAAGGGGTGGAGTTTATTTGGGCTTTAGGGGGTTGTGGGGGGTGCTGGGATTTGACCCATTAATGAGTTTAAGTATAGAGGAGGTAAAATAATTATTGAAACTGGTGGGTATTTTTAAGTTTGTACCCTCTATGTTTGGTGGGGGTATAGTGTTTTTTCTGGGTTGGAGAATTTTATTCACTGCTGCCCAGAATTTTTGATGGTTGTTGTTATGTTTCTTTTGTAGGTGGATGTTGTGGTTCTGTTTTCTAGCTTAATTTGTTTTTTTTTTTTTTTTTTTTTTTTGCTTTGTTCCTGACTTCATGAAAGGCTTGTCTAGTTATGGGTGTTTTTGTATTGGCACCAGGTTCTCCAAGCTTTATCTCTGTCTTTAAGTAAGGCACTAGTGGTTTTCTGTAGCCAGGGGGCGGGGTTGCTATGAATTATAATTGTCTTGATTGAGACTAAATGGTTAAGGATATTTAGAAATGTGGTGCTGAAGTATTCAACAGCTTTGTCTAGCGGGAGTGTTTTGATGGGTGACCAATTGCAGAATTTTAAGACTTCAAAAAATGTTCTGTGGGGTAGTTTCTTTGGCAGCAGGTTTGTAGCAAGGTGGGAGGGCTGCTAGGTTTGTGTTTATGTCTAAGGATAAATGTGGGATCATGGTCACTAAGAGAGTTGGGTAGAGTTCCACACTGTTGGATGGTGTTGTGCTGTTTAGTGAGGATCCAATCTAATATGGATTCCCTTTTTGTGGATTTATTGATTTGTGTAGGTGATTGAATGAGTTGAGTGAAGTTATAGAAGTTGATATGGTTGGTGAATGTTGGAGAGTTGATTGAGGTCCAGCCGATGTTAACATTGCCTAGTAATGATGTTTCTTGGGGAAGAGTGTGGGAAGCCCAGTGCAGTATTGACTCTAGTGTGGGCAGATTGTCACCTGAGGGTATCTAGACCCTGAGTAGGTTTATTTGTTTGTACTGGTTTATGAGGAGTTTGGCAAATAAAGTTCTGCATTTTTGAGGTTTGGGCATTCTTTTGTAGGGGCTGGAGTTTTAGGTTGACTTTGTAGAGTAGGGCAATACCGCCACCTCTTTTGTTTGTTGTACCTACCCACAGGATGCTATTTCTATTTGGGGTTATGGAGTTATCCTTAATATGAGGCTTAAGCCATGTTTATGTAATAAGCATAATGTTGAGGTTATAAAACGAGACAGTGGAGTGCAGTTCTTCTTATTTTGTTCACAATGCTGCGAGTGCTCAGGTTGAGTATTAACAGGTCGGAGGGATTATGTTTAAGTAGGTGGTTGGAGATGGGTGCATTAATAAAAATTGTTCAGTTGTGGAGGGGTTCACTGCAGTGCATTACACTGGTAATCACAGTAGCATATTTGCAGGAGCTGTAACATATTTGCACATAGTTTTGTGAAGGTCTAGGCAGTCTGCTATATAGGGGGCATTATTATGGTGGAAAAGGGTGCAGTGTGTTGAAGGTGAAGGTACATCACATACACTGACATGTCACATATCTCACAGGTGTATAGTACTAGCAACATTAACTGGACATAGCAGCACTGCATCTGTTAAGGGCCTGTCTTGTATGTGTCTGTTGTGGTCTGCTTGTCTGTTGCACATGGGATCAGTAATAAGGCATGGCATGCATGATGCAGTTGTGGCACCTCACCTGTATCTGTGTGTGTGTGTGTGTGTGTGTGTGTGTGTGTGTGTGTGTGTGTGTGTGTGTGTGTGTGTGTGTGTGTGTGTGTGTGTGTGTGTGTGTGTGTGTGTGTGTGTGTGTGTGTGTGTGTGTGTGTGTGTGTGTGTGTGTGTGGAGCAGCATTAGACATAATAGTGCAGGGATTAATGTAGTCATGTTGTCATCCTCCTCACAGGTGATCATGAGGGTTGGTGTGTCCCCCTCACAACCTGATGTCAGTGTCTCATTGAACTATGATGATGGTGGTTGCCATAGTGAGGCACAGGTGGTGTTGGGGGCTGAATCTGTCCCATGTGTTGACATCCCACTTCCTCCTTCATTGTCCTCACACACAGTCAGTATGCCCACACATACCCAGTCCCCTGTGCCCACAGATATTGGACAGTCTGAGGGTGGTGGCATCAAACAGGAGAATGTGGTGACTATGGCATCTGTGACTGTGAACAGTAGCCATTGCCAGGGAGCTGGTGAGGTCCCACACAGGCAGATTGACAGGGGTGCTCAAAGGAGGACTGCTTGCCATCCACCACCTGTCAGAGGTGTCACAGCACATGTTACCCGATGCATGTTTCAGTCCATCCTGGAGGCACAGACACATTCTGAATGCAACACTAGATGGATGCTTAGGATCATGGGTGCATCACTGCCTGGCATCCTTGACTCCATCCACGGCATTGGTGATGCTCTACATTATTTCGCCAATGTAGTGGGTAGACGGTGGGGATTATTCATTGCCACTCCTTAACCATGTAATGTCCGTGCTTGAAATGTGGTGGGAGTAGTGCATTGGACATGGTGACATAGGTCAGTAACAACATCAGCTGAGAGCCCACGTGGCCGTGCACAGTCACACTCCCATAGTGGCAGTACTACCAGCATTAATGAAAGGGGTGTGTGGTCCTGGGTGGTCCAGTGAGGGACACCAGCCCAGCAGACACCAGTCACCATCAGCAAGTACTACCGCATCTGACCCTGGACATGCTGGTGCCAGTACAACTCCCGGCAGGACCAGCTCCCATGTTCATTGCCAGTGATGGTGAACTGTACACTCTGCCATATATGGGCCACAGCTATCTGTACATGCACACACTCACACATAACTGTCACATGCAGATCACTACCAAACAGACACAGCTCCTCTCCATGGCCCAGCTAATCAGCATCCCTCCAGACACACACACATGATGTCAACTGTGTGGCACAGCCTAGGCCTCTGGCAACCCCACACCACACCCTGTGCATGTGATGATACCTGTGCCATATACCTGTCATCCATACCATTGATGCAGGGACATGCTAATATGTTTCTGACACACAGGGTGATGGTAGTACAGTTACCGACAGTTAGTGCAGTAGTGTTGTGCCCTGTAAGGTGGTGTCTGCTGGCATGTTTCATGAGTACACATCACAGTGTATGTACCTTTGTTCCATGATGGTGCTTTGATGTTGGTATTGCTGACTGACCATTGTCTCCCAGACATTTTCTGTTTCTGTTCCAGGTGTCTGTGTGTCTATGCTGTGGTGATCTGCTGCCAATACAGTGGCTCAGGATGACATGGTGGCAATGAAGGAATGTGACATCACCAAGGTATGGCTGTACATGTGCATGGTTAACTAGGTGCGTATGTGTAGGACAGGGTTTCAGGAACAATGGAGGCAGGCAGCATAATCTTGCATGCATACCCCTTGACACAGCATGCTACCCTTGATACATGTCAACTGGGAGTTCAGTAGGATCATAGGTTCATAGGATCATAGAAGGTTACTACAGTAATGGTTCTGCATCCCCTTACACGCCAAGCTGTTAGTGTATCCCCAACAGAATCATCTATCAGCACCTGTTGCCCCTGTCATTGAGGGACACAGGTGGGACCCCTGGGACAGATTTGTGGCATCCCATCCACTCATCACAGTTGCACTTGATGAGGGTCTGCATGGTATTCTGTCTGACATGTATGGGAAGTGCATTCCTGAGAAAGAGCAGCCTCTGGGAGACAAACCTGTCTGTCAGGTTTTGTTGATGTCAGATATCAGATCCAGGCCTGTTGTGCTGATAATATGTGAGGAAGTAGACTCACATATATGGGGCAGCTGTTGAAGGGCAGGGTGCAACATTGGCTTGTAGGCATGCCACAGCCCACCTCTGGCTACTTCTCTGATACCAATTGGGGATCTACTGATTAGAGGGTATCTGCATGAGACAGGTGTTGCAGGCCATGGATTATCTTTGTGGGTATTACCATGGCCTTTCCAGTTGGTGCAGGTGTCTGGTTAGGTACATATCAAATGGCCATTGTACTAAATTATTGTTCTACTGGCTGAGGACTATACAGAGGTAATGTCCACCTTTTTTTATGGATGCACTCCCTTTACTTATGAGTTGCGTCATGTACAAGGCCTTTCTGTCCATTGACACTACATGATGGTTGAATGTAACACTGTTAGCAAACTGAGCATCCAGGTCTCTCATCACAGGTTGTGTGTTTATGGGATTGCCAATGATGTGGCAAATAGTGGGACTGTGTCCTTGTCATATGGTATGATGGGACTGTTTTCTGCATTTAGCCTGAGGCCAGGACTTTGGCACATGTTTTTACCCGATGTAAGACCCTGGTGTAGCGTGTTAACATCATTTTGTGGGTCAATGATAGACAGCATACAACTTACAGTCATCACAGCCTTAGTCAGCACCTACATATGAGGGTGGTGGTGGTCAGCATTCATGGGGGCAGACAGCATAATCTTTCATGCATACCCCTTGACACACAATGCTACCCTTGATACATGTCACCTGGGATACATGTGGGTTATTTAGGGGAAGCAGCTACCTACAGGGCCTCGACAGGTATACATATTGCACACACATAGGCAACACAGAGTAGGGTTGCCACCTTAATGAATGCCTAATGTGGGAAACTTTGTGTAGTATCGTGAGAGTTGGCAGGACAAACCATACCCATGGCAAGTGCAAAGAACAGGACTTCCCTTGGTCTGCCAATATGACATCTTATTTGTGTAGCATTTCCTAGTTTATGCTGTGTCTCAAAACATTCAAGTGTTTCTGATGTAAAATGACTGGTTTATGCAACTATTACACATATGTAGGAAATGTTTGTTGTCCTACACAACTGGGACCTATGTATTGTTTTCACAGGACACATCTGGCCAAACATGGACTGCAACTTGTATGGTAGGACAGGTTGTATGGCCATAATAGAGTCACACTGCTGCAAGGGGATACATGTAGACAAACACACACACACACACACACTCACACACACACACACACACACACACACACACACACACACACACACACACACACACACACACACACACACACACTCATTAATTGCCCTTGTTGAGAGAAGAATTCCTACCTGTCTAGTTGTACATACTATAGTGCTACATACATATCACATGCACCATGGAGCTTATACATTTTTGTAGTGCTGGACACTACTATTCAGGTGGATGACATCTGCAGGTGCTGTAAAGGTTGCCACTGGGGGGGTTAAAAGGTTTGCACAGGCCCTTAAAATGGTAAAACCTTTGATACAAACACAGGGAAGATAGCCACACTGCTGCAAAGGGATATGCATGCACACACCTATGAACTCAAACAGTTGCCATTTCTGAGATTAGAATCCCTACCTATCAAGTTGTATGCATTATAGTGCTGCATACTGTTTCACAAAGCTTATGTGCCTAGAGAGTGTGTAACTGTGCATCTAAGGTGGATAACACCAGCAGGCCCTGTAAAGTAATCCAATGTGGAGATTAACAGGCCTTAAAATGTATTGGCATTGCACATACAGAGGTAAGACATACACACAGCTTCAGGGGGATATACACATGCACCAAGTTACCGTTGTTGAGATTAGAACCACTACCTATCTAGCTATATACACTACAGTGCTATGTACTTACCGCATGCACCACAGAGCTTATGGGTCTAGAGAGTGTGTAACTGTGCATCTAATGTGGATGACATCAGCAGGACCCGTAAAGTTGGCCAATGGGGGGGGGTTCACAGGTAGGTACAGGCTTGTATTGGCATTACACACACATAGACAAAAAATACACACAGCAGCAAGGGGCTATACTTACACACACACGCACACACACACACACACACACACACACACACACACACACACACACACACACACACTCACTGAGTTGCCGTTGTTGAGATTAAAACTACTACCTACCTAGCTGTATACACTATAATGCTACACAGTTATCACATGTGCCACGGACCTTATGCATTTGGATAGTGTCTGCCACTGCTGCTGGAGTGAATAACATCAGTAGCTGCTGACAGGGAGGCCACTGTTGTGGAGAACACTAGTTACAGGGGCAGAAAATGAATGACCATTGCACAAACATAGGCCCGTTGGGCGTGTGCATTCTGCTGTATGTGGAATATGTACACAAACACAAGCACACACAGACACTTACACATAGACACACACACACACACACACACACACACACACACACACACACACACACACACACACACACACACACACACATATATATTCTATATTAAACTCAGCAGATCCAGATATAGCTTATATGTGCCACATATGGATAGATAAGGCTAATCATGTCTGATGGGGATAGGGAGAGACAGTTAAGGTATATATAGCTGTATGTCTGCACAGAGATGTATGGGCATCACAGTTCTATATTGAGATCTGTGTTCAGATATGGACTGAAATTAGCTAAGTGTAAGAGCATGCCCAGTATGACGATCCATACTTGCAATGGGACTCCAAGCCAGACCTATGTGTACTCCAGTCCAGGATTTTGTGAGCTACAGCCAATTGTCTGCTGCTTCTGATTATACAGTCCAGCACCTCCCTGATATAATGTCTGAGGTATTTCCTGGCTGTGTGCTGTCCATAATATCTGGTCCATATCTAGGTTGTGTACTGAGTGTATTGGACTGAACAGAGTTTTGCATAATATGTCTGGTACATTCTACATAGCAATGTGATTTCTTGGTACATCAGTGGCAGATTGTTATAGACTGATGTGAGGAACCACTGACAGACATTTGGGTTGCTGACTCCATACACTGCAGGGAACCCATGCTATTGCATGAACTGTTCTATTCTGCACTTTCTACATTTGTCTGGCCAGTAGTTCCTCCTTCCCCTTATATATGGGCCTTTGTCCTGCCCTGCTTCAGTTCCTGGATTTGTCCACAGTTGCTGCTCTATGTTGTTGTAGGTATGCTGTGACTGGGTAAGAGATGTAACACCACACACAAGGTTACAGACTTCACACCTCTGACTGTACCTGTTTTGCAGGTTGTCCAGCATTGTGCCCCATACATCTGCTCTGTCTTCAGATGGTTTGTGTTGTACTGTTATTATAAGGCTACATGTTGACCATACCTCTCAAATTCTTACAGCCAAAAATCTGGACATGGCCATATATAATGGTGGGGCATAGGCCAAACATGGGGACAAGATTTTAATATTGCTCTTAGAAATGTAGAAAGTTGGTAAAATGGTTTTGTATTAGCATGCATTTTCTGATGGGTATGAAGTCTGCATCTCAACTGACTGTCATTATTTTCTCACAGCAACCTTTATTAATTTACCAATAGTTTGCCAGAAAACTGCAATGTTATGACAAGCAGAACCGATATATGAGGCATAAATGTAGACATTCTGTGAAACTCTGTACATTTGTGAGGTATGGATGGTGCCCACTGACTTGTAAGCACTGACACATTTATGTGACAGCCTTTTTATTCTAGTGCTACACTGACTTGTTACAACACACTGTTCTACTAGCCACCATCTAGGTTACTCAGAGCTGTGTACTGTCCATATCTGTGTCCCCCTGTCCCTTCATTGTATGTCTTTGTCCAGCTTTCTTGCAATAATAAATACTGACATATGGACAGACTGTAGAACTCCTACCATAGGTGTAGCTGACAAGCAAAACAGTAGGCACAGCCAGTCTCAAACCATGTACTCCATCAATCATGGTAATGTACCTAGCCTACTAACCCATGACAGCCACCAGACAGTGCAGTTTATGTCCTGACACTATCAGCCACAGACATACATAGCACATTGACACCCGCATATTGGAGAAATAGCACATGTTACCAGGTTGATTGAGATAGCCCATGGATTGTGTCGTCTGCTGTTATTAACTTGCAAACATATTGTTACTGCAGTTATATGGGAACGTGGGTGTGTTAGGGGTAGGGGACACTAGCATTGACAGTCAAGCATCTGTCCTGTGACCCCGCTGTTTGTAATTCCTTTGCATAATGCAGTGGGTCTTGCTGACTTGGGGCCCACTACATATTATGGGTCAGCCAGTATTGGACAGAGAGTTCCATCAGTTGTTTGCAGTCATCCCTGTAGCCCACTCTATTCCCTTGCATACATGTGGCAGATCCATACATATGCTACTACAGTCTACTATCCCATTCATTTGTTGTACACAAGAGCGACTTACCTTGTGCCTACAGCAGTTGAGATAACAGTGCTTCAGGGCTGTTTGTCTGATGCAAGCAGTACATAGCCAACACATGGTAAGGTACAAGTTGCGTGGTGTGGCTGGCATCATTTTTACTATGTATGTGAGTTGGAGTGAGGTGTCAGTCCCTAGGACCCTAGGTTGTCAGTGCATATGCTATGTGTTACTTCTTTGCCAAGGCCAGGGCATATGGGGCATGCCTATGTCCGCCTACTGTGACAGGCTCAGGGGTTCCTCCTCCAAGTCCTTCTGTGGTTGAGGGGACCTTGGCACTGGTGGGGGGGGGTTGTGTGTCCCTTCCTTGTGATGTTCCTGCCTTAGCTATTTCAGTAGAATCTTATTGTGTAGCATGGCACATACTGTGAACATATGTGCACATGTGGCAGGAGAGTACTGCAGGGTTCTACCAGATATATTGAGGTAGCAGAATTGTGACATGAGAAGTCTAAACACACACTCTATGATGTTCCTAGTTTATGCATGTGCCTCATTATGGTGCTCTTCAGTAGGTGATGTGTGTGTTTCTGATGGGTGTCATCATCCACAGTTCCAGTGCAAAGCCAGCAGCCCCCCAATAGATGGACGTATGGGATGTCCCCCTTGGCAAGCATCTGGTACAGCTGTAAGGTATGTCAGATGTCAGATGTGGGAGTCATGATAGCTGCCAGGGCTGCCAGCACACACATTCATGATAATGCCCTGTGAATTGCACATGACCTGGCAGTTGATGGAGAGATACCCCTTGTGGTTGATGTAAACCCTACCCTCTTCACCATGTGGTGCTTTGGTGTGTGCATGAGTGCAGTCTATGGCACCCAGTACCTCAGGGTAGTGTGCTACATGGTGGAAGAGATGCATATTGCTGACCCTCTCCTCTGGGGCGCGGGGTAAATAAATGTGCTAACTGGCATGTGCTTGCATGGCATCCAGAAATTGGTGGAGTAGTCTGGATGCAGATGCCTGTAAGACCCCCATTATGTCCCCAGTTGGTCTTTGAAAAGTACCTGTAGCTAATATTCTAAGGGCTGCACATGCCTTTGTTTCCACTGGGATGAGTTTCCATATGTTGGCTCTGCATCTGAGTTGAGGGTGGCAGAGCTCAGTGAGTTCTTGTAGTGTGTCCCTGTCCACCCTGTAGCACTCTACAGTCTCCAGCTCATGTAGCCCCTGGAAGGTTACCCTGGGCCTGAACACTCTTCTTCTTCTCAGTCTGGGCCTATTGTCAGCATCAGCATCATTATTGACCTCAGCCTCTAGTAAATACAGAGGTAGCAGAGCAGCAGCAACCCCTAGCATTTTGCCAGTTAAAATTCCTAAGTGTGTACTCCAATGGTGCAGAGTATGTTGAAAATCAGATTGTAGGGTGTATGCATACTTTATAGTGGTGCACTGCAGATGCAGCCTGTGTGACTGGCTCATTATGCCATAACCCTTAGAGTACTAGCTACAGGTACTTTTCAAAGACCAACTGAGGACATGATGGGAGTCTCACAGGTATTAGCAGCCAGGGTAGTACTCCACTAGATCCTGGCTGCCATGCAAATGCATGCCAGTGAGCACATTTATTTACTCCACAGCTCCACAGAGGAGACAGTCAGCAGTATGCGTCTCTTCCACCATGCAGCACACTACCCTGAGGTACTGGGTGCCATAGACTGCACTCATTTGCACATCAAAGCATCAACCAGTGAAGAGGGTAGAATCTACATAAACCACAAGGGTATCACGCCATCAACTGCCAGGTCATGTGCAATGCCGAGGGCATTAAAGTGAGTGTGTGTGCCAGCACTGGAAGTTATCATGACACCTATATCTGGCATGCATCACAGCTGTACCAGACATTTTCCAGGAGGGGCATCCCATATTGCCATCTACTGGGGGATGTGGGCTACACATTGGAACCATGGATAATGACACCCATCAGAAATGCAGGCACACCTATGGAAGAATGCCATAATGAGGCACATGCATAAACTAGAAACATCAAAGAGCATGTGTTTAGGTTGCTCAAGTCAAGGTTCCACTGCCTTGATATATCAGGTGGAGCCCTGCATTACTATCCAGCCACATGTGCACAGATGTTCACAGTATGTGCCATGCTACACAATATGACCCTGCTGAAACAGCTGCAGCAGAAACATTACAGGTAAGGGACACACAGCCCCCCACCAGTGCCAAGGTCCCCACAGCCTCAGCGACAGGGGGACTCTGAGGAGGAACCCCCTGAGTCTGTCCCTGTAGACAGACATAGGCATGCCCAGTATACCCTGACATTGGCAAAGAAGCAACGCATAGCACATGCACTGACAAACTAGGGTCATAGAGACTGATATCTCACTCTGACTCACATACATAGTAAAACAGATCCCACCCACACCACACAACCTACACTTTATCATGTATTGGCTGCATACTGCATGTATCCAACAGACTCAGCCCTGAAATACTGTCATCCCAACTGCTGCAGGCACAAGGCATTCTTCTTTACAACAAATGTATGGAGCACTAGACTGTGGTAGCATAAGTATAGACCTGTGCAATACTGGGTGTCCCAAAATATGCAGTAGGCCTCAATACAGCAAAGCCCACTGCACCATGCAAGGGAAATGCCATACAGTGGGGCCATAGGACAGATGCATGACTGTCAATGGTAGAGTGCCCTACCCCCAAAACAGATGTGTTGCCATACAACTCCAGTAACAGTATGTTAACAAGGTTATAGCAGCAGACCACAGAGTCCCAGGGCTGCCCAAACAACCTGGTGGCATGTCCTATTTCCTCAATATGGAGGGATAAATGTTATGCCTGTCTTCTGTTGATAGTGTCAGGAATTAAATTTCACTTTCTGGTGGATGGTGTGGCTTAGTGGGCTAAGTATATTAGCATGGGAGATGGTCTTCATGGTTCAAAGCTGGCTGCACCTACAATTTTGCATGTGAGGTACTTCTATGGTAGGAATCCCAAAGACTCATAAAATATGTCACTATTTCTTACTGCAAGAAAGCCGGACAACACCAGAAAGAGTGGAGGGACAGGGGGCCACAGCTATGGACATTACACATGCATTGAGTAACCTAGAAGGTGGCTAGTATAACAGCAGGTTGTAACAAGTCAGAGTGGCAGCAGGATGTACAGGCCATCATGTAACCATGTCAGTACCTACAAGTCAGTGGGCACCATGTAGTTGTATATTACCAAAGCAACACAACTGTCTGAGGAGCAGAGCAGACAAATACGACCGAATGATGGACATCGTGCAAAACATGTACAGTCAGAGATGAGAATTCTGTAACCCTGTGTGAGGTGTTATGGCATGCACCCCAGTCACAGCATACCTACAACTACTTAGAGCAGGAAATATGGACAAAGCCATGAAAAGGAGTGGGACAAAGACCCTCATATAAGGGGAGGGATCAACTAGTGGCCACACAAATGTAGACAGTGCAGAGAATAACATATCATCCAGTAGCATGGGTTCCCTGCTGTTTATGGAATCAGTAAATCAACTGTCTGTCATCAGTTCCTAACATCAGTCTATAATTATTTGCCACTGATGTACCAGAAAATCACAATGCTATGTAAAACTTACCAAACATATGATGCAAAACACTGTACATATGATTACAATCTGTACTCAACCTAGCTATGACTCAGATATTGTGCACAGCATACAGTGGGGAATCCCTTGGACATAATATCAGGGAGGTGCTGGACTGTTAAATCTGGTGCAGCAGCCACTTAGCTATAGCACACAAAATCCTGGACTGGAGTACAGGTAGGTCTGCCCTGGAGTCACCTTATAAGTATTGATGGTCACACTGGGCATGCTCCTACACTTAATTAATTTTGGCCAATGTCTGATGGCTCATATGCCTAAAGAACTGAGATATGAATATATCACTGTGCATACAGACAGGTATATATATATATATATATATATATATATATATATATATATATATATATATATTTATATATATATATATATATATATATATATATATATATATATATATCTGTCTCTCCCTAGCTCTCTCAGACATGATTATCCTTATCTATCAGTATGTGGCATATATATTTATAAATATATACATATATATATATATATATATATATATATATATATATATATATATATATATATATATATATATATATATGTATACACACATACACATACATATATGAATCTATATATTTATATATATAGATATAATAGAGAGGCACATAAATGTGTAGAGTGATAGAGTGCTGCAGCTACTTGTATACCAAATGTAACCAGTGGCATGTACAAGTAGTACTGTGAAGTATAGTGTACACTATTAGGTCAGCAGGGGTTTAAATCTCACATCACCCACCTTATATGTGTCTATATGTACATATTTCCCATACAGCAGTGCAGACATCTCTATCAAGCCTATGTCTGTGCAATGGCCAATCATTTTATGGCCCTCTGACTAACATCTTCCACAACAGTGGACTCCCTGTCAACAGTTGTTGATGTCATTGCAGTGGTAGACACTATCAGAACACATAAGATCTGTGGCACATATGATAAGTATGTAGCACAATAATAGAAACTACTAGATAGGTAATGGTTCTAATTGCATAAAGGGCAACTGTGTGTGTGATAGTTATACATTTTCAGGCAGACACTCTTAAAACATGTAAGCTCAGTGGCTCATATAAGTATGTAGTACAATAATATAAACTAATACATAGCTAGGGGTTCTAATCTCATAAAGGAAAACTGTTTGTGTGTGTAAATATACCCCTCCATGCAGAATATCTACCTTGCCTATGTATGTGCATTGGTTGTACATTTAAATGTCCTGTGAGTAGCTGCTGGTCCTAAACAGCCCACATCTAAGTACACATAAATGATATCTACCACCACCTACATTTGTAGGTATGGCACACCCAGGAGACACATAGCAAAGGTAGGATGCATTGTCACAGGGCATGCATGCACAACTATGCTGTCTGCCCCCATTGCTCCTGACACACTGTTCTGCACATATGCACCTAGATAACCATGCGCATATACAGCTGTTCCTTGCTGATGTAATATTTCCACTTAGCAACCATGCCATCCTGAACTGCTGTACTGCCAGTAAGACTCCACAGTGTAGCTACTCAGACCTCTGCAACAGAAACATACAAAGTTCTAAGAGACACCTGTCAGTCTGCAACAACACTGCCAATCTAACATCATGCAACAACTGTACAGAGACATTGACGTGTACTCATGTCACACCCCAGCATGCAGCAACTGTCATGGCATAAACAACTGCACTACATATCATGTACTGTACTATAGACACCCTGTGCATCAGACACATATTTGCATGTCCCTGCATTGATGGTATAGATGGCAGGGATTTCGCACAGGTATCATCACATGCACAGGGTGTGGTGTGTGGGTGCCAAATGCCTCGGCTGTGCCAAACGGTTAACATCATGTGTGTGAGTCAGGAAGGGGTGCTCGTCAGCTAGGCCATGGAGAGGTGCTGTGTATGTCTGTTGGGTGACCTGCAGGTGGCAGTGATATATGAGTGTGTGCATGCACACAGTCAAGCCATGTGCTAGCCCTACACATGAGTATGTTGGACAGCTGTGGACCGTACATGGAAGAATGGACAGTTTACTGTATCTGGCCATGAACACGGGAACCGGGTCTGCCAGGAGTGGCACTGGCACCACCATGCCCAGGGTCAGATGCTGTACTAGTCGCTGATGATGACTGGTGTCTGTTGGGCCCATGTCCCCTCACAATCACCACTCAGGACCATGTGCCCATGGCCTGCCATGTTGTGGTGTGGACAGGACCCTGCCTTTTGTAGTGCTGGAGGTACTGCCACTATGGCACCGTGAGTGTGCATGGTCACATGGATGTTATTGCTGAACTATGGCCACATGTCCGACTCACTACTCCCACCACATTTTCTAACACAATGTGCGGTCAAGGGCTGATAATGTCTCACCCCATTGTCTGTCCTCTACATCAGTGTAATGATGCATGGCATCTCCAATGTGGTGGAAGGAGTCATGGATGTCAGACAGTGATGCATCCATGATCCTGAGCATCCATCTGGTGTATTTGGAACATGCCTGTGCCTCCATGATGGACTGAAACATGCATTAGCTAACTCGTGATGTGACACCTGTGACAGGTGGTGGATGAGCAGCAGTCCTCCTTTGAGCACCCATGTCAATCTGCTTGTGTGGGTCTTCGTCAGCTCTCTGGCTATGGCCAGTGTCTACACTCATGCTACAGCCACAGGGGGACTCTGAGGAGGAAACCTCTGAGTCTGTCCCTGTAGGCAGACATAGGCATGCCCAGTATGCCCTGGCATTGGCAAAGAAGCAACGCATAGCACATGCACTGACAACCTAGGGTCATAGAGACTGACAACTCACTCTGACTCACATACATAGTAAAACAGATGCTACCCACACCACACAACCTACACTTTATCATGTATTGGCTGCATACTGCATGTATCTAACAGACTCAGCCCTGAAATACTGTCATCCCAACTGCTGCAGGCACAAGGCATTCTTCTTTACAACAAATGTATGGAGCACTAGACTGTGGTAGCATAAGTATAGACCTGTCCAATACTGGGTGTCCCAAAATATGCAGTAGGCCTTAATACAGCAAAGCCCACTGCACTATGCAAGGGAAATGCCATACAGTGGGGCCATAGGACAGATGCTTGACTGTCAATGGTAGAGTGCCCTACCCCCAAAACAGATGTGTTCCCATACAACTCCAGTAACAGTATGTTAACAAGGTTATAGTAGCAGACCACACAGTCCCAGGGCTGTCCCAAACAACCTGGTGGCATGTCCTATTTCCTCAATATGCAGAGATCAAAGTTATGCCGGTCTTCTGTTGATAGTGTCAGGAATTAAATTTCACTTTCTGGTGGATGGTGTGGCTTAGTGGGCTAAGTATATGAGCATTATGAGATGGTCTTCATGGTTCAAATCTGGCTGCACCTACAATTTTGCATGTGAGGTACTTCTATGGTACGAATCCCAAAGACTCATAAAATATGTCACTATTTCTAACTGCAAGAAAGCCGGACAACACCGGAAAGACTGGAGGGACAGGGGGCCACAGCTATGGACATTACACATGCATTGAGTAACCTAGAAGGTGGCTAGTATAACAGCAGGTTGTAACAAGTCAGAGTGGCAGCAGGATGTACAGGCCATCATGTAACCATGTCAGTACCTACAAGTCAGTGGGCACCATGTAGTTGTATATTACCAAAGCAACACAACTGCCTGAGGAGCAGAGCAGACAAATATGACAGAATGATGGACATCGTGCAAAACATATACAGTCAGAGGTGAGAATTCTGTAACCCTGTGTGAGGTGTTATGGCATGCACCCCAGTCACAGCATACCTACAACTACTTAGAGCAGGAAATATGGACAAAGCCATGAAAAGGAGTGGGACAAAGACCCTCATATAAGGGGAGGGATCAACTAGTGGCCACACAAATGTAGACAGTGCAGAGAATAACAGGTCATCCAGTAGCATGGGTTCCCTGCTGTTTATGGAATCAGTAAATCAACTGTCTGTCATCAGTTCCTAACATCAGTCTATAATTATTTGCCACTGATGTACCAGAAAATCACAATGCTATGTAAAATTACCAAACATATGATGCAAAACACTGTACATATGATTACAATCTGTACTCAACCTAGCTATGACTCAGATATTGTGCACAGCACAAAGTGGGAAATCCCTTGGACATAATATCCGGAAGGTGCTGGACTGTTGAATCTGGTGCAGCAGCCACTTGGCTATAGCACACAAAATCCTGGACTGGAGTTCAGGTAGGTCTGCCCTGGAGTCACTTTCTAAGTATTGATGGTCACACTGGGTATGCTCCTACACTTAATTAATTTTGGCCCATGTCTGATGGCTCATATGCCTAAAGAACTGAGATATGAATATATCACTGTGCATACAGACAGGTATATATATATATATATATATATATATATATATATATATATATATATATATCTGTCTCTCCCTAGCTCTCTCAGACATGATTATCCTTATCTATCAGTATGTGGCATATATATATATATATATATATATATATATATATATATATACACACACATACACATACATATATGAATCTATATATTTATATATATAGATATAATAGAGAGGCACATAAATGTGTACAGTGATAGAGTGCTGCAGCTACTTGTATACCAAATGTAACCAGTGGCATGTGCAAGTATTACTGTGAAGTATAGTGTACACTATTAGGTCAGCAGGGGTTTAAATCTCACATCACCCACCTTGTATGTGTCTATATGTACATATTTCCCATACAGCAGTACAGGCGTCTCTATCAGGCCTATGTCTGTGCAATGGCCAATCATTTTATGGCCCTCTGACTAACATCTTCCACAACAGTAGACTCCCTGTCAACAGTTGTTGATGTCATTGCAGTGGTAGACACTATCATAACACATAAGATCTGTGACACATATGATAAGTATGTAGTACAATAATAGAAACTACTAGATAGGTAAGGGTTCTAATTGCATAAAGGGAAACTGTGTGTGTGATAGTTATACATTTTCAGGCAGACACTCTTAAAACATGTAAGCTCAGTGGCTCACATAAGTATGTAGTGCAACAGTATAAACTAATACATAGCTAGGGGTTCTAATCTCATAAAGGAAAACTGTTTGCGTGTGTAAATATACCCCTCCATGCAGCATATCTACCTTGCCTATGTGTGTGCATTGGTTGTACATTTAAATGCCCTGTGAGTAGCTGCTCGTCCTAAACAGCCCACATCTAAGTACACATAAATGATATCTACCACCACCTATATTTGTAGATATGGCACACCCAGGTGACACATAGCAAAGGTAGGATGCATTGTCACAGGGTATGCATGCACAACTATGCTGTCTTCCCCCATTGCCCCTGACACACTGTTCTACACATATGCACCTAGGTAACCATGCGCATATACAGCAGTTCCTTGCTGATGTAATATTTCCACTTTGCAACCATGCCATCCTGAACTGCTGTACTGCCAGTAAGTCTCCACAGTGTAGCTACTCAGACCTCTGCAACAGAAACATACAAAGTTCTAAGAGACACCTGTCAGTCTGCAACAACACCGCCAATCTAACATCATGCAACAACTGTACCGAGACATTGATGTGTACTCATGTCACACCCCAGCATGCAGCAACTGTCATGGCATAAACAACTGCACTACATATCATGTACTGTACTATAGACACCCTGTGCATCAGACACATATTTGCATGTCCCTGCATTGATGGTATAGATGGCAGGGATTTTGCACAGGTATCGTCACATGCACAGGGTGTGGTGTGTGGATGCCAGATGCCCTGGCTGTGCCAAACGGTTAACATCATGTGTGTGAGTCAGGAAGGGGTGCTCGTCAGCTAGGTCATGGAGAGGTGCTGTGTATGTCTGTTGGGTGACCTGCAGGTGGCAGTGATATATGAGTGTGTGCATGCACACTGTCAACCCATGTGCTAGCCCTACACATGAGTATGTTGGACAGCTGTGGGCCGTACATGGAAGAATGGACAGTTTACTGTATCTGGCCATGAACACGGGAACTGGGTCTGCCAGGAGTGGCACTGGCACCACCATGCCCAGCGTCAGATGCTGTACTAGTTGCTGATGATGACTGGTGTCTGCTGGGCCCATGTCCCCTCACAAGACCACTCAGGACCTTGTGCCCATGGCCTGCCATGTTGTGGTGTGGACAGGACCCTGCCTTTTGTAGTGCTGGAGGTACTGCCACTATGGGACTGTGAGTGTACATGGTCACATGGATGTTATTGCTGAACTATGGCCACATGTCCGACTCCCTACTCCCACCACATTTTCTAGCACAATGTGCGGTCAAGGACTGATAATGTCTCACTCCATTGTCTGTCCTCTACATCAGTGTAATGATGCATGGCATCACCAATGTGGTGGAAGGAGTCATGGATGTCAGACAGTGATGCATCCATGATCCTGAGCATCCATCTGGTGTATTTGGAACATGCCTGTGCCTCCATGATGGACTTAAACATGCATTGCGTAACTCGTGATGTGACACCTGTGACAGGTGGTGGATGAGCAGCAGTCCTCCTTTGAGCACCCATGTCAATCTGCTTGTGTGGGACTTCGTTAGCTCTCTGGCTATGGCCAGTGTCTACACTCACTGATGCCATTGTCACCACACTCTTCTGTTCGATGCCACTACACTCTGACTGTCCGATGTCTGTGACCAGAGGGGACTGGGTATGTGTGGGCATACTGACTGTGTGCAGGGACAAAGGGGGAGGAAGTGGGATGTCAACTCATGGGACAGATTCAGCCTACAACAACCTGACCTTTGCCTCACTACGGCCACCATCATCATCAGAGTCTGACGAGACACTGACATCAAGTTTTGAGAGGGACAAATCCCAACCCCCATGGTCACCTGTGAGGAGGAAGACAAAATAATTACATTACAACCTGCACTATTATGTATGGTGATCCACACACAGACACATACAGGTGAGGTGCCACAACTGCAGTACACATACATTTTATTTCTGATCCCTTGCACAACACACATGCAGACTACAACATACACACACAAGACTGGCCAAGTAAACCACATGCACTGCAGCTACATCTGGTTAATTTTGCCACTACTATACACCTGTGAGATTAGTGATATGTCAGTCTATGTGATTGACCTACACCTAAAACACAATGCACCTGTCTTCAGCATACTATTGCCCCTGCATAGCAGACTGCATGGACCTTCACAAAATAAGAACAAATATGTTACAGATCCTACACATACACTGCTGGGATTACTGATGCAATGCACAGCAGTTATCCCCTCTGAGACCGAACATAAAAATAGTGCACTCTGGCTAAGCATATCAGTTGTCTATACAGCAAAATGGCAGCCCTTAACATTGTTTGGTTATATATGAGCTATACAAAATCATTATCACACTCACTGGGTACAGGACATTGAACTCCAGCCACAGCTGATGGACCTATGGAAATGTGAAGGAGAGGTATTATCAGTAGTAACAAATGTTGCATTGTTGCAGGATAATATGTGCATATAGCTACATGTGCAGTAGGTTACTGTGATACTGCCTACATTGCTGACATTTTGAGCATGTGTGCACAGGCATGTGTTACAAACAACCCCCTCCAATGCAGATTGACCTGACATCCATGTACTGGTATGCAGAGGCTGCCACAGTGACTGTTACAGTATTGCAGTGATGCACACAGGAGCCTTATCTGGACATTCCTCTGCTGTGGAGGCTGTGGAACCCATCTCCACGATGTATGGGATGATGAATGCATAAGAGCTGGTGGTTGCTTCAAGGTTAGCAAGGAATTCCTCTGTAGCCAAGAGTGGTTCTACTGCTACATGCCACCCACCAGTGGCAGTACTGTCCATGGCCACAGCAGCAGCCCTTTGCCATGCAGCATTTACCATGTCCGTCGCCCTGTGATGGACCTGCTCATAGCATCTGTCCTGCAGCCCTAAGTGGTTCACTGCTGTGACAAGGTCAGCCCACATTGCAGAACATTGCTCACGAATGTGGTGAGTCCTGGAAAGCAGAATGGCGTGATGCAGCCTTAGGCCTTCCAGGATGACATCATTTTCTGAAGCTGTAAACGCTGGGTGCATCCTTCTATACACCCTTTTTTGAAAGACAAGAATAGGGGAATAACACATCACAGAACCATATACATTGCTCTCCAGTTTGTAGATACCCTGCACATCCACATTGGCCTGCACTATGCACTACTACCTACCACATCATACCCCGCCATCTATCAACATAGTCTGTGTGTGGCTATCAGCAACATAGTAGCATGGTTATGTCCCTTTGTACCATGATGGACTGTGCTGAATGTCTACACTCCCATCAATGCCATCTACTGTGTTGTATCCCCTATGGCAGACATCCCAATATTATGTCAGACAGCCACTGTTCAACAAATAGGTGTGTGTTATTATGAGTATATGGAGAGAGTCCAGCAACACAGCAACTCCAACCCCCACACATGTATGGAATGGTGCATGGCCCAAAATACCAAAGTGCAAAGTCAAAAAAAGATGCCAGCACTCCCAAACAGCTCAAGGACAAAAAAATGACATTTAATTTAAGTCAGAGTTCAATCAAATCAACATAACTGAACTTTACACACCCAAAAGGGGTGAAATATAAAGCATACTGGTTTCTGCATTCAGCCTTCATCAGTGCAGTGAAGTTATGCACTAGCTACTCAAATATATATACATGCACAGAGCCCCATTGCTGGTATCCCATTGGCTATTACAGCTGCTCATTAAGTCCTGGTGGAAATAAAGCCCCCAACTTTATAATCCACATACGTTCTTTATAGTTTAGTATAGAATGCCATCCCTCCTTTTGCGAGTTTACTCCCCATACTCTATCAATATTAATACATGAAAATCTAGCAGTGGTATGTTTTAGATTATGTTTATATAGAGCATTAGTGCTTTTGTCACATCTAATGTCACTCAAGTGTTTGGATATTCTCATTTTAAAGGGTCATGAATTCTGCTCCACCTAAAAGGCTGGGCAAGTACATTTGGCCAGGTAAATAACCAAGTCCGTGCTGCAATTACCATATATCAAAATGTCGAAATTTTTTGAACAATTTGAAGAAGTAAAACATTTATCTTTCTGAACACTCTTGCAAAACCTGCAATGTCCAAATGGATAACATCCTCCAAGTTTATTCCCTTCCAAGATAGATTGTGAATTGGTATGGCAAATACTAATGCATTTCTTATAATGATTTAAGCCACCCAGCCATTGTTTTCCCTTTCCTATACGCAAATCAGCATCTAGATGGTATTAGTCCCTGTATCCTATTATCCATACTAAGTACATCCCAATGTTTATGTATAACATCCTGCAGAAAGGATGTGTTAACCCCACAGTTCATAATAAAACTAGTGGGTTTATTATTAGAATTGTGCTTAACTTGATATTCCAATAGTGCAGACCTTAGGACCGTATCAGTCAAAAATAAAGTTTGTTGAACCTTCCACCTTGAATATCCCCTGTTGTAAAATCTGCAAACCATATCTTGAGCCTGAACACCAAAATCATCAGTAGAAGAACATATTCTTTTAATACATAAAAACTGGGACTTTGGAATATTCTCAATCATATGTTTTGGGCGGCAGCTGGTGGCATGCGACAATGTATTAAACTTGAGGGTATTTTCTGAATACCGAACTTTGTAGGGCACCATCATCCTTGACAGTAACTTCTACATCCAAAATGTAGCCCTAGCATGATAATTCAACATAAAGTTGATACCCCACTTATTTTTGTTCAAATATTCCACAAATTCAAATAAATACCCCACATCAGAATGCCATACCAGCTGCCAGTCATCCAAATAACACCACCAAATATCCATAGAACTAAGAAAGATACTATGGCTGCCATCATAAATCAGTTGCTCTTCTATATATCCCATAAAGAGATCTGGATAGATGGGAGCAAAGGAGGCTCACATCTTAGTCCCTTTCAATTGTAAATAACATCGGTTATCAAAATAAAAAATGTTTAGTAAGTACATACTCCATAAGGCATATTAAAAATGTACTGAAACCTGGACTATATAGAGATGCTCATGTTAACCAATATTCCAGGCCCAAAAGGCCTGACCATTGAGAAATGTTGGTATATAATGCTGTTACATCTAATGTGCAAAGCAACCACCCATCTTCTATCTGCATCTCATTAATAATGTTGAAAAATTCAGTAGTGTCCTGAATACATGAGCACATATATACCAAAAGGGTTTCAAATATCTAGTAAAAAAAGCAGAAAGAGGTTCAGCTAAGGACTCATTCCCTGAAGCTACTGGTCTTCCTGGAGGCTTCTCAAGATTTTTATGAATCTTGGGCAAAAAAGTCTGTCTGGTGGGGTTTACCACCGTCAGCTGATACCTTACTTCTTTGGTAATAATACCATCTTCTAGTGCCTTAAGTAAAAAGTCATCAATCTCTTTTTTGAAAATTGATGTAAGATCCAGAAACATCAATTGATAAAATTGATGGTCCGACAATTGGCTGATGACTTCATTATAGTACATGTGCCAATTCCATACAACTACCGCTCTTCCTTTGTCAGCTTGATTTATAACTATTTGCAGTCCTGCTGTACAGGGTTGCCAGGTATGGCAGCCATAGCTGTCAAGCGATGAGATATGAATGTCAACAGCACAATCACCTAGCCAGAGTACATCAGGGACAGTCAGGGACACCAGTACAATGTCTGGGCTATTCCTGTGTGACATTCACAGACTGAGAGAAGCTGAATGACAGTACATCGTGTGATTTGCCATCTGTGTTCACCATTACTCACTGTCACTATATTTAACACACAATCTGGTGTTATTTGTACAGGAGCCAACCATTGCAGGAGGGAGTGAGAGGGCCACAGCTGTGATCTAAGTCAAACCAGGCAGAGTTGTAAGGCATGGCTGTAGCTTTTGGAGAGCAGACTATCAGCAACATGTCATTCCCAGAGATATACTACAGAACTACTGTTGTAATCCCTATTCCCCATAACAGCATCCTCCCATCTATGCCCAATTAGGTGGGGACTTGTATTACATACCTGGTAGAGTGCTGCACTCTTTTTGTGCAGAAATCCTGAAAAAAAAAATCATCTTTGGCCCCTTTCCTAGGCTTTGAGAAGGACATTACTGAGGTGTGGAGACTATAGCATCACAGAGGGTAGATACAAATACTGTCCACTGTTGGTATTTATGTGGTATATCCACAGTTTTGCATGTTATGTTTGGGCATTGTCAGATGACTTTCTAATTATGTGGCAGTTCAGTGTTAAACAATGTGGGCTGAGGTCAGTAAGGGGAAGACAGATGTGAGCGTCATACATCATACACATCAGAATAAGCATGCCGCTGCATTATATGCTGGTCTATCAGTTGTGTATGTTTGTAGGGGCATACTGTGGCACACGTCCCTGTCACTTGACCTCTGCCCCCGCACCCCTACAAGTATGGGTGTAGTGTGGTAACTTGTTCTAGGGGGTTATGAGGTAAGGTAGGTCTGTAGCAGGTAGCTGAACATACTGCTGGATATGTTGCAGGCTGCAGCTGCTGCTTTTTGCCCAGGACTCATACTGGGGAGTATGAAAACATTGGAGAATAGCAAGCTGTATGTTTCAGTGAGGGAGGAGTGTCAGCTCTGTTGTTACAGCAGAGACAGGGTGAGGGTACCCATAACAGTCCAGGTGAGGCATGTGCTTAAGTTACATATTTTATGTAACAGTGCCAATCAGAGTGTTAGGTGACATATAGTTTGCCTATACATATTTGTGCAGTATTCCCTACTTACAGACTTTTGATGTGCTAAGATGGGTAGCAGTGAATGCAGTAGCAGCAACCTGTTTTGGTCAAAATTGCAGGACTCTGTCATTATTTGTTGTATTCACAAGAATGTAATTGAAGTGCAACACACTGGATTCAAACCCAGGACTGTGGGTGGCAAAATGGCATTTAACAGACTGAGCTACTGAGATGAGATTGCAGAAGTTCTATCTGCAAGATATATGTGCATGCATACAGTCTGTTACACAGGAGTTGCATTAGCATGTGTATTTGGATGGGTATGATGTGTGACACTGAACTGTATGTCATGATTTTCTAACCTCACTCTGCACTGACTTGTCAGGACTTTAGTGCACAGAAAAAGTTTTGTGACAACTGTGTCAAAAGTAGGACGCACAACTATGGTGATTTTGCAACAATCTGTGCAGTTGACAGCTATACCTGCTACCCCAGGCCTCACATACATACATCATTATTTATTTAGCTGTGTACTGGCTTGGTGTCTCCATCACAGTCCCAAGTACATTGCCAATTTTCCCATTTTATGTACAAGCAGTGTGTCATTGGCAATCAGAATATGTTCATGGAAACAACAATTTTACTTCAAAGCTGAGTTTCCTAGTTGGTATAATGCACTATGCTGTAGTTGACAAGGTCCCAGGTTCAAAACTTGGCAGGGTTGATTAGTTTGCAGATGTGCCTAATGGTGTTAGAAGCAGGGAAGGTGATTAATGCAGGCTTGAGTGGCATGCCATGCTGCTTAACCCTGTGTTAATTTTAAAAAATGAAAAAAAGGGTGATAGGAAAGTGGTGAAATGGGGACAAGCAGGGAGAAAAACATACTGTAAGGCAGGTAGGGATGTGCAGGACAGGTGTAGGAAAGGACCATAGTTCTCTATTTCTTCTACAGCAACAACTGTGCAGGTTGTAGACAATTTGGGATTTGGAGCCTCTGAGGGTGACATAAATGTGCTGATTGAATCATGTAATGATTAAACTGTGTCCAGTGGATGCAGGTGTGAAATGGAGAGCTATGTATGGGGCAATATTTTTTTGTGGGACAGATGCCCATTTTTAGGACAGAGTGGGATGTTGGAGAAGGGATATAGGTACATGTGGGGAGGTAACTGTGTAGGAGAGGTAGCATTTACAAACAGACAAGAGAGCATACAGGAACAGTGTGTGACACATGAGGGGGTAAACATCTTGGATGAGGATGGTGTTGTTGAATCAGAGAGCCATGTGACCTCAGATGGCAGCAGTGAGACTGAGCTCCCCCACCCATGGGCAGGCAACACTGCTTCTTCACTGCCCTAAAGGTGGCTGTGCTGGGGGCTGGGCACATTGACTCTCCAGGTTAGGCAGTCTGCTCTCTATCTGGTGCAGGCAATCCTCATAGCCATGGTGCACGATCATGCGCACCATCCCTGGTAGGTGTTGCTGGGTGACAACTCTCCCTCCATGCCAACTCCCAGGGGGGACTGGCCCCATCCCCTGAGGCAGTTCCATCCATAGGTGGTGTAGGACCAACCGAGGGGGCAGCACCACGTTCGGTCCCAGACATACTGGGAGCAGGTGCCATGACCAGCTGAGGTAGGGTAGGCAGATTGCCAGGAACCGATCTACCCAGTCAAGCTATGGTGTTGAGGTATTCAAAGTGTATAGGTTAATAATGAAAAGAACATTTAGTTAGTTATAACCGCATGCCAGAACATTGCAAATAACCCAGTAACATAACATTGCATAGCATATGGAACACAACAAGTGGGATAACAGTCAGTATTACAACAACATGCCAGTAACAGTTATGCAATAAGGTCAACAACCATAGGTAATTCAACAAGGTATGTTAGTATGCAACCATTGTAATACATAATAATATAATACAAGGCCCAACATAACATTTTGAGAACAATAAATGTTAAAAGTATACCATACCTGATGTAGAACAATAATACATTATGAAGCAGATAGGGGGTGGGAGAGAGAGAAATACATTCCATTACTACCAGTATAGGCTATATTGTTTGCAACAGTACTTTTATATACTCTACAGGTCTGCCCTTACCTTATGCATACAAGTGTCCTAAAGCTTCTGTAGCACCTACATACCTCTCAAGCTATCTGCATGTTGCAGTATGAGCCAAGCTGTAACACCTACAGGTCCACAACTACAGGGGACTATTACATGTCAGGGGGACAAATATGACTACCAAGGTGTAAAGTGGACTGATATTGTATGACTGTGCTATTGACATTAATCAAGTGGATGATAAATCTGCTTCCAAGGGATTTGGAAACAGTGATCAAAGTCCATGGCAGTGTGACACTTGAGAGACATGTATCATGCACAGTACAGAGAATTTACACTTATCATGCTGTCCTTAGCAGGCATGGAGTAAGGCTATCAGCAGACATTCACAGACACACCAGACATACAGCTGTACAAAGATTTACCAGTTTTATTTATTAATTTTTATCAGTATTGTACTTGTTGACCTTATTTACTGACATCTTATCACCTTGCTAAGCAATGCTGTTAACACTCTGGTACGTCTGAACACACAAATTATTAACCCATTCAAACAGCTACTACAGCCATTTATTTACCTGTAATTCCTGTGGGGAGAACATCTGTTAACAATACATAACTGTTTCTATAAATATTTAGTAGTACTTGTCCCTGGATATGAACCCCGGTCTGTGTGTGACAAAATGCACATCACACCTAACATTTATCAACTGAACTACTGAGCCACTGTTGAACTTTGATTGACTGATATGTGTCTAGAGCTCACCTGGTAACAAAATATGACCTGGTAATAGAGGCAGAGCATTATACAAGACTGCAGTGACACTTTAACACACATGCATAAGATTCATGCATGACAGAGATAGTAGTTGAAATGTGCATTAATACATGAAATGCAGGTGTAGACAATTAACCCCTAGTGGGTGGGAATATGTGTTATGTGTACAGACCATATCGGAGTGCTGAGTTGGCTATCATATATAGTTGCAGATGGTATATTTGCAGTCTACAGCTATTACAGTTTCATACTTGCCTGCAGCAGCGTACCTAAGAACAGGAATGCATATAGCTGAAATGTAATGGTTAACACAGGACAATCTTGAGATACACAATATGCCTTGGGAGTTACTATTATTGGTTCAGATCTTAGTGCAGAACAAATATAATGCATTATATCTTGTAATACAGCTCTATATCTACAGTTTAGCAAAACACTCATTATTAACTAACCTTCAGTCATTTAGTGGTATTATTCTTGTTTTTACTTCACAGTAGATGTAATACTCCATTTCATGACCAACAGACCGAAATGCACATATATTGCACAACACAGCTTTATTAGGGGTGACTTCATGCAGTGATTGGTATATGTCTACAGTCTTTATTGATGAAAAGTTCATATAATGCAGGCTTTGCAATACAGCTGTAATTCCACAATTAATGCAGTAGAAACTTTATTTCCTTAACATTATTAATGCAGTAGAACTTTATTTCCTTAACATTATTAATGCAGTAGGAACTGTATTTCCTTAACATTATCAGGTTTCATGCTTTCATCTTTATTGAACTGTACCTGGCATTACTCACTTATATCAGTCCAGGACTATGATCACATTCATTGCAGTACAATCAAAACTGAATATACCTACTATCAGTTACTAATTTACTCTTTCTTGTTTATATAAAAGATTGAAAGATGCATCTGTACTCACCACGCTAACAGTGCAAACTGGCCAGGCACCTTGCATGGGCCTTAAGGTTGTGAGCTCTCTCCTCTACAGTTATGGGGAGAGAAACACACCATTATGCGGGACTGTCTATCACACATTCAGAGTAGAATTTGGTAAAACAATTATAATACTTACAAACAGATGGGACTTTCCCGTCTCTAGCATCTTGAAACCAGGTGGCTAAGAGATTCCTCTTATGATGCTTCAGGTCATCATAATGATGACATACCTACTTACCTGTGTGAAGGATACCAGTTGCACTGGGAAGATCCCATGCCAGCCAGTTCCAGGCCTCGGATTTGTACTCTGACCCCTGGTACTGGCCCTGCAGCAGCTGGACATCTTGGTATTTTACAAGTAGTCCAACCATGACCCTGGACTCCAGAATGCCCCACCGTTGCACCCAGAAGCACACTCTGTTCATCGCCTGCCATAGCTCCTGCCAGGTTCAAACTCCAACTGGTTCTGCTGTATTCCCACCTGTTGCAATTAAATAAGCCTGTTTTCCTGCCCTTTATTGCCATTAAGTCATGTTAAAAATGCAGCACTTTGATTAGCACTGCCCAAACACGCTAAACTCAGCTGAGCAGTGCTTAAACTGGCAATGCTCAGCAATGCTTAGTGGTCTGCAAACCAGATCAGCTGAGCAATGCTTAAATGGGCATTCCTTAGTGGTGCTTCGCACTGCTAAGCAATGCGCAAACCAGCTAAGCACTGCTAAAACGTTCCTTGTTTAAGCAGTGCTTGGCTAGGTGTAGCTGTGCCTAGCAGAGCTTACCTAAGTGCAACAAAGCAGGATTTAATAATACATTTCATAATTGTATTGCAAAATAAAATGTTTAATAACATGTCTGTACATACATACATTATTCCATCAAGGGTTTACACATACTTCCCATAATTGTGTATTGGCAGCATAAACGCTTCGTGCCTTGTCTGTGTATTCATACAAGATTCAATCAAAGTTTAATAGCACTTCTCACTTCTCATAAATTGCATTTGTGTATTTGCAAATGAAATGTAATAACCTGTCTGTGTAATCAAACAAAATTTAATTGGGATTTAAAATATGTCTCATACTGTGTTTTTACAAAATAACCTGTCTGTTTATTCAAATCCTGCACCTACTGCACATAAGGCTGCCACTTTAATCATTCAGCTACATGGCTATGTGAAATTCTGTTATACTTTTACATATATCTCTTCACTATGTTTAAGCACCGAGGCGTGCTGCACAAACACGCTCAGCTATGCTTAAACTTGACCTTTCCTAAATAATTAAATGTATACAGTTTTTATTTTTAGATGTCTGGCACATGTCCATTGCTAAGCACCATGCTGCACCATGCAAACACACACAACAACAAAAATTTAAAACAAATTAACTTTTTTATTACATATACATACATTGCTATCTGGCACTTTGACAGTGTAGGGGGTGTGTTATTCATCTCCGAAAACAGTAACACACTCCCTACACTGATTCACTAACTGTGTTACATGGCTCTCCCTCAGTAACATGCCTTTATTTATATGTGAGGCACACTGCCAAGGGAGATCCGTATACACGGCCATGGTACCTTCCATGTAGGCCCTCCACTATTACTACACTGATTTTATTAAATCCTCCAGAAAGAATATTGATACAACATTAATATGTCATTCATCTACAAGTAATGGGTAAAGCTTTAGATTAATGGCAATTAATATGTAAATATACCTAAAACACTAATAATTAAACAAACATTAATTAATATATAATATCTTTAAGATACTAATAATATTCATAGAATATGGCTATAGAAGATTTAAAGATGTTTAATACGGGAATTTATTATGACAGTGTTTAAATAGGGGTGGAGGTAGTGTAGATGATTCCAGCTGTATAGGTAAACTTCTTAGTTAATAAAAATATTTATGCAAACTGTTATTATATTGTATCATTTACTCTGCCAGTTAGCCCTATTTTCTTTTGATTTGTTCTTGTCTCTTCTTCTTTCATAGGATCATAGGTTCATGGAAGGTTACTAGGTTATTAGCCCTGGGGCCCTTATAAGCCTAGCCAAGAATTTATCCCGAAAAAAGAAACCTCAGTCAGCACCTGATACCCCTGTCAATGAGGGATAAAGGTGGAACCCCTGGTAAAATTTTGTGGTTTTCCATCCACTCATCAAGGTTGCACTTGAATAGGGTCAGCAAAGTACTCTGTTTGACATGTATGGGAAGTTTATTCCAGAGATGGGGCACCGTCTGGGAGATGAACCTATCTCTCCAGCAGGTTTTGTTGATGTTGCTTATTAGATATAGGCCTTTCAAGTGGGTAATGCATGAGGAGTTAGTGTTGTGGATATGGAGCATCTCTAGTAGGGCAGCATCTGATATTGCCTTTTAAGCAAGACACAGATCACCTCTGAACAATCTGTACAATATCGAGTAGAGTGATAGTGATTTGAGCATGTCAGCATAGGACAGGTGTTAGAGGCCATGGATTCTCTTTGTGAGGTTTTTCTGCGGCCTTTCCAGTGAGTGCAGGTGTTTGGAGAGGTACGTACCAAATGGGGTGTTATATTCAATTATAGGCCTAATGAGGGAGGAGTACAGACAGGTAATAACCTACTTTTTTCTGTATGCAATCCCTTTACTTATGAGATCAACCAAGTAAAAGGCTTTTCTGATGACTACTGCTACATGATGGTCGAATGTGAGATTTTTTTGCACCTGAGTACCCAGGTCTCTCACCACAGGTTGTGTGCTAAGAGTTTACCACTGATGTGGAATTTAGTAGGGGCCAAGTTTTTGACAAATGCTATGATAATAAATTTTTTTGCAATTAACTTAAGGCCAGGACCTTAGTACTAGTCATTTGTGTCTGTGAGACCCTCTTGCAGTATGTTAACATCATTTGGGAAGTCAATGACAGCACCCAAGTTATAGTCATCTGCATACTTTGTCAGCCACAGGCCCTTTGTCTTTGCCTGGACCTCTGAGAAGTAGGTGTCAAACAGTAGAGGTCTTAGGACAGATTCCTGGGGAACATCACTAGTGGCAGGTCTGCTGTCAGAGGTGGTGGGACCTATTTTGACCTTGTTGGTCCTATCATTGAGCCAGTTGGCCACCCACTTGATGATATAGGGATTTACACCAAGTTGAGTTAGCTTTTCAATGATGTCAGAGTGGGGGATTGGGTCAAAGGCCAAGATGAGCTGTATGTACTGACTTTTTCTCATCCAGGGGCTTGGTGACAGTCTCAAATAAGTCAGCCAGGTTCAACAGACAAGATCTGCACCTGACAAATCCGAATTGGGTGGGGTCAAGTGCTTGGAGATTGCCTATGTCCTTGTTTATGAGATCTATAATAATATGCTCAATGGCTTTACAGATCAGACTTGTCAAGCTAATGGGGTGATAGTTTCCTGGGTCTGTACTGGTACCACCTTTGTGCAAGGGGATGACAATGGCAGTTCTTCACTCTGCTGGAATGAAGACTGCAATTAGGCTGTGGTTGAATAAAGTGCTCAATGGCGAAACTAGTTATTGCTAGAGGTGGTGTGGAATATAGTATGGGATATTATCAATTCCCATGAAAGCTGTCTTCTATGCCTTGGATATGGCCTTTAACACTTGATCTATGGAGATGTGAAGTGCGGGACACATATTGAGGATGTCAAATGGGCCTTTGGGGAGGATGAGGGGTGAAGTTTGTGCTGAATCTATCAGCTAGCAGGTTGGCTAAATCAACAGGATTAGTGTAAGTGGTACCATTAAGTACTAATTCAGAACAAACCTGGGCTTTGCCAAGGAGGTTCCTGATATTAATGTCTAATTTGTATTCTTAGACGTATTGTGTGGAAGATGAGGAGAGAAAGAAAAAAGAAAATATGTTATGACATTTGAAATGTGTTGAACTAATTATTCTATACCTGAGAGCTCTACAAATTACTGAAACATCTGGTTCCTATTCATATGAGATGGTGTATACTCTTTCTGTGTCCATTTGCTTTTTTGCTCAGTTGGTGGCTCATTGAGGTGAACGAGAGCCTGTTTCAGTTGAAAAAACTTTAAAATAGCTTCCTTTTCCTGATTAAACATTTCAAAGACTCAATTCCTTGTATGGATGCAGTCACAAGCCCTAGGAAGAAAGCAGTGAATTGCAATGATGTTAAAAGCCAGCTTCAACATCCGGGACTTTGACGTGACCTTTGCCTACCAGGAAGTACACTTCAGAATGCTGCAACAAAAAAGAAATGCAAATCACTATATCCGCAGCCTCCTTAATCTAGGAAAACTGTTTCATGTAGCAAATATACTTATGTATATGTTATGCTGTTGCACCATACGCGTTATCCCTAGTCTTTAGTATCATAGTCCACACATCAATACAACCAAATATATGCCACCTATAATCTACTTATTCCCAATACCTAGCTATAAGATTCTAACTATATCTGTCTTACCTTTAAGTTTAACTCTCTAATTTTATCTTTCCCTTTTCCTAACCCCCCCAAAATTGAGCTGTATTGCTAAATATTTCTAACTGTATAATTTTCCTACATGCGAATGTTCCATTGTTACTGTATTGTGCCTTTTTACAACATATTTGCTGTTTAGATAGTTTTCTGTATTGTTTCATTTGCTTTATAATTATAATTTTGTTTCCTTACAAATTCATGTAATGATTTTCATGTAACTTGGAGCTTTTCTCCCCAGGCCTCCACTGAAAATGTGTCTCAAGCCCAGTGGACTTTCCCGATCAACAAATGTCCATAAATAAATAAATAAATGAATAAACACTGTGGTGTTATACAAGTCTGAATATAGACGTGCATTTTTGTCCAATATCAAGTATGATCTATGTCACAGGTTCTAAACTTATTAATTTTCTTTTTTTTAAAGCAAAATGGAAAAATGGCAAGATAATTATATTGTAAATAAGGCTGCTAGAGATTAGGTATGAAGAAGACATATACAGTGCTTATATAAATTCAGATGTAATTAATGCATCTAGTACTAGGAAATATTACAAATAGCTACAATACAGTTATAAATAAAGGAAAGGAAAGAGAAGGATAGAAAAGAGTGAAAGAAAAGCAAGAGGGAGGAGAAAGAGAGGAGAGGTGATGGAAATATAGGAGAAAGGGGGAACGGCACAAAACAGAGGATAACACAGAATGGATAAATAAATGGCACAGAGTAGAATATAAAGTTAAATTGATTGTGAAATGACACAGAGGGGTAAGTAAGCTAAAATGGCTCCATTCAAAGTAAATAAATGTTTTCTCTCAAATGCTTTAGTTTTAATTTAACAGTAACACTGCTGTACTGCTAGCAAGAGCTGCTTGCAGCTAAGAATACATAAATCTAACATGATTGTGAATAGGTGTTTGCACTTGATTTTTAAATAGGTTGTCAGCCTTATGTTTATGGTGTATATTTTAATATACAAAAGCTTTAATATATTGGAGTCCAGCATATTTCAATAACCCAAGAAGTGGATATTGAATAAAGGTGCATCACAGATAAAAAATAATACTTATCTATATGTGTATATATAGATAAATTTTTGTATATATATTAACTTACATAAAAATAAATGAAGAACTAAATTTTCAGCTTAAAAGGAAGTCACAGAGCACGGATTTAAATAAATGCTCACACGGTATAAAAGTTTAAGTAATGAATACAGTGTGATGGGTTTCATCCATAAACTGCATTTTTCATTTTAGTATGTCAGCTCTGTAAAAGACATGTCAATGGATAATTGATTATCTGAATACTCAAAGCAACATCTCGAATATTTGCATCCACAATGCACTGTGGAGGTTTTTTTTTCTTCCAGGGTGGCAGTATTGCTACACTGTTTTCAGAAACTCGTTTAGAGTAACTAGTAAAAGAAATTAATCATAAAAGTGTATTAAGGCAGGTGGGAAATGAGAGAAATATGTCATAATTTACCTCTACTGAAATGAGTGTTATAATCTTGACACAAAAGAGTGTTTCTTCTCTTTTTACAATTGGAATAATAGAAATGATTTTGGTATACACTGGAGGGGATTACTGGATAACTGAACTTATATATTGTTTAGAGTTGCATAACAAATCATTTATTTAGGCCATGACTTATGTTTTGAATGATAAAGGAATGTTTAGCCATATTAGAAATAATAAAACAGATCATAAAATATCATTATTTTACATTAGTTTTTCTTGTAATGGATGTGGTTGCCGAAAAAGTTATTTTGTTGGTATATACATACTGGTGAATAAAATAAGCTTCAGAGATGGAAGCAATAGGATTGTCATGGGTATTGAAAAGGTGAGTGAGGCAGGTGAGTTGCATAAATATTTTTGTTAACTAAGAATAAGTTATTCCATGTTAGGTGATGTACATATTTGCTTTTCATGTTTATTATTATTTTGGGGTTTGTTTTTATCCATAACAAGATATATAAAAAATAAATTTTATTGACTATATCAAAACCATAAAATGATGATCATACTTGTATACGTTTTGGAGATGATATCATATAACTGTATTTTATTATATGGCTATGACCTAAATAATCCTGTAAAGAGAGGGAGTCTACTTAAGTATCTTACAATAAACAAAGTACATATATATTTTTTTTTTGCAAGAAAGACATTTAGTAAAATAGATCTTGAAAAGATAACATTTAAAAATTATATTGTGCTTGTTGAGTCTCATTTCACTTCTAAAAGAAGAGGTGCATTATACTTTGGAAAAAATCTTCTATTATGCCTAAAGTTATAGATACTTATTCAGGTAAAATGGTATGGTGTGTCTAGTGGTCATTCAGTTGAATAAAATGTTTTATACATTTGTAAATATGTATTGGATATCCAGAATCGGATCTAAGATAACTAAAGAATACTAATTTATATGTGAAAGGAGAGATTTTACTGGCTGGCAATTTTAACTGCATTTTAACACAAAGTGATACTACTACAGATAAAAAAATAAAAGCATCTGCTGCAGCAAAACAATTAAAACAATATGCAAATATAATGAATTTACATGACATATGACTTAAAACTGGATAATTTCCTAAAATACACCCATTAATCATACAGATTTGGCACACAAACAAATACGATAAAGTCTTTGTATCAGATACAAAGGTTCATAGGTTCATAGGTAGGTACTAGGCTATCTGCCCAAGGGCATTTATAAGCCTAGCCAGAATGTGTTGGCTTTCACCTCCCTTTTAGACAAGATTCCTGAGCCTCCGTCCAGCAGGGCCATAGAAGTGATCCCAGGAGCAAATTTACGATTTCCCATCCACTCATCAAGATTTCTCTTGAAGAGAGTCAGCGAGGGGCTCTGCCTAACATGGACTAGGATTCTATTCCAGAGCATGGGAAGCCTTTGGGATATGAATCTATCCCTCCAGCATGTCCTATTTATTGTTGTGTTAAGGTTTAAATCCCTGGAGCGTGTAGCTCTAATGGATCTGTTTTTTTTTTGAGGTGGAGCATGTCCAACAATTCCGGGTTAGACATGGCCTTGTACGTCAGGCAGAGATCGCCTCTGTGTAGGCAGTAAGCAACTGAGTAGAGCTGGAGTTTCTTTAGATGAGCTGCTTAGGGCATCTGTTTGAGGCCCACGATCCTTTTGGTGAGCTATTTTTGAGGTCTCTCCAGCTGTTGCAGGTGTTGGGTAAGGTACATCCCAAATGGGGCACTGTACTCAATTATGGGCCTTATGAGCGATGAGTAGAGGGGCACAATGACCTCTCTTGATCTAGATGTGAACCCTTTTGTGATTAGGTGGGCTATATAGAAGGTTTTTCTAACCACTTTGGCAATGTGATTGTCAAAGGAGTGGTTACTATCTACTTGGGTCCCCAGATCCCTAATTACTTCTTCCATAATTAGTGGATTACCTCCTATGTGGTAGTTTGAGGGCACTTTGTTTTTCCCAAAGGGGATGACTATGCATTTTTTTGCATTTAGCTTGAGGCCATGGTTCTGACACCAGGTATCTTTCTCCGTAAGGCCCTTCTGGAGGATGCTTGTGTCAGCCAGAGAGTCGATTGTGGCTCCCAGTTTGCAATCATCTGCGAACTTGGTCAGCCACAGTCCTCCCGTGTTTGCCTGTACCTCAGAGAAGTATATACCGAACAGGAGGGGTCCCAGGACTGAGCCCTGTGGGACATCACTTGTAACTGGTTTAGAGTCAGACATGGCACCTATGACTCTGACCATGTGAGTTCTATCCCTGAGACAGTTTGCAACCCATCTTGTGACATATGGGTTGATATTTAAGCTGGTAAGCTTATTTCTGATGCCAGAGTGGAGTATAGTGTTGAAGGCCTTTGCGAGGTCTAGGTAGGCTGTGTGGACTACTTTTCCCTCATCTAAGGCTTTGGTAACTGTTTCAAAGAAGTCAACTAGGTTTAAGAGGCAAGATCTGCCCTTAACAAAGCCAAATTGGGTGGTGTCCAGTGTTTGGAGGTTCCCAATGTCTTTGTTTATGAGATCCATGATGATGCACTCCATAGCCTTGCAGACCAGGTTAGTCAGGCTTATAGGGCGATAGTTCCCGGGATCCATTGTGGCACCACCTTTGTGGAGCAGGATCACTGTTGCTGTACACCATTCTTTGGGTACATAACCTGTGGTGAGGCTGAGTTGGAACAGTGAGCTTATGTGAGGGTTTAGCTCATTTTGGAGCTCATGTAAGATGCAGCTCAGGATACCATCCAGTCCCATTGATGCTGTGTTTTTTACTTTGGAGAGGGCTGCTTTCACCTGTGTGTCTGTGATGCCTGGGGGACTGCATTCTTCTGGGATAGACAATGGCCCTTTTGGGGGGAGAAGGGGGGGTAAAGTTTGCACTTTGGACATGCTTGAATAGTTTAAAGAACTGATTTATTGATTATCCGGGATGGATGAATAGGGAACCTTGTATTTATGGATAGTATAAGGGGGTGCAGTGCTAAAGTTTGTTAGTGGTTACTGAGAAATTTGAGCAAGTGCTGGGCTGTAGAATGAAGGTTGAGTGCTTACTTTGAGAGTTTGACTAGTTCTAAGGGAAAAATTGAAGAGCAGACCTTGTGGAGCCGGGAAAAGTTAAAAACTGCTTAAACGGCGCTGCACTATGTTGCATCATGCTGAGTGATGTGCAAAATCACACAAAACTGTGCAAATGCAGGTTTTAAGGCAGGGAACTTGAAAGGGATAGGAATTAGCCCAAAACAGCCAATAAGCTACTAGTTGCTGGGCTGAGACCACTCCTCTAGGGACAGATAGGCTGCTCAAAGCTCCCCACTCTCACTGGTGAACAGAGAAGCTTCTTCCTATACAAGTAAGGATATGGGCAACACAGGAACTATACCACAGCCCATAATTTAGCAAAACCTGAAATCTGGACTACTCTTGTTCAGAAAAGGTGGGAAACAAGGATTCTTTTTTTTTTGTTCTTGTTTTTTTAGCAGAACAACAGTAGCTTAACAAAAATTGCTGTAAATGCTTTAAACAGGCTAGCACACTTGAGTGTGTAGCCTAAAACAGTTAAACAACACAAAAATGACTTTTAGAAGTGCAAAAACAGTAAAATGCAACAACAAAGCTTTTTCAGTTCTTAGAGTAGCTAAAAAATCACTTTTCAGTGAGAATATGCAGTCGCAAGTAGAAAGGCAGAGAAAAACTACTTAAATCAGTTTAAAGTCACTCTTTTTGTCTCTCTGCTGCTTGTAACCCTCTGCAGGGCCACGAGGAGCTGTGCTGATGCTGCTCTGTTCTGTAAAACTGATGAAATTAAAATCATTTCACGTCCATTATCTGATTACAGTGCTATCTCTTTTAAATGTAATATTATATCTAATGATTTAATTTATTGGCAAAGAATTCCTGCACATATAATAAAAATTAAAGGATTTAAAGAATGGTTATTGAAATAACTAAATCTGTTTATGGAATTTAATAATAACAAATAAGTTACTAATACTATACTGTGGGATTCATTAAAGGCATATTTATATTGTAGGATTAAAAATTGGTATAATTATAAAAGGAAAGGATGGAATAAGGAATTGGCAGAATTTCAACAAAAATTTGATGAATCAAAATAAAAATTCTCACAGAAAGATAAAAAAGAGTGCCATGAACTGAAATATTTAAATCAAAAGTATGTCAAGATTTAGAATCATAAGTTATCTATAAATATGGAAAATGAAAATTCAATCTTACTCTATAAACCGACAAAAAATTACACAGACTGGCAGTTAAAGCCAAAAGAATAGATGGTGTAAATCAATAAATGAAATCACATATAAGGTTAATGACAAGAATAGAAAGACAACAAATTTAAAAGATATTGTGGAAATCTTTAGGAAACATTATGGAGCAATTAATAATAGCAAGTTAAAACGTGATGAAAAACTAACTGATATCTATTAAAAGAATAATATAAAACATAAATTATCAGAAGAGCAAAACAATATTTGAAATAAAACTGTTTCTTTTTAGAGAACTGGAAGAACAAATTAAAAATTAAAAAAATAAAAAGCTCCCAGGTCTAGATGGCATAATACCTAAATATATATAAATTAATCTTTGATAGTATTTTAAAAACTCTTTTAAAGTATTTAAGGAGGTTAAAGGAACATTAAACCTACCCCTTCTTGGAAATATTCATTGATATCTCCAATTTAGAAGGAAAAGATTCAAAGCAATGCTTTTCCTACCACGCAATCTCTCTCCTAAACATAGATTATAAAACATTTATGTCAAGTTGGGTGAAAAGATGTAATAGTGCGATGCCAGGATTAATTAAAGAAGATCAGACAAGATTTATATTACATCGAAAAGTTCATGATAATATCATCAGGCTTTTATCACTGGTGGATATTGCAAATAAAAATAATAAGGAACTTTCAATTATAAGCTTACATTTAGATAACGGTTTCAATTCAATTAATTGAGATTATCTATCTAAAGTACTTAAAGAATTTAATTTTTCAGAAGATTTTATAAACTTGATAATGAAATTATATAATTCATTGTCTTATGTTAAAATTGGTTATTTCTATTGAGCCCTTTCAAAATAATCAAAGGAACAAAACAAGGTTTCCCTCTTTCTCCCTTATTATTTGCATTATCAGTAGAACCTTTTGCATCATCCATTAGATCAAACAATCAGATTAAAGAACTTGGTGATATTTAATCTTCCTTAGGGTATATTAATAGTTCAATAAATCATTTTCAAAGAATTTTTGTCTTTAAATTTTAATCAGGATAAAACAGAAATATTACTAATAAGTAAAAAATAAACAGTTTTTAAGGAATTATACAAACTTTAATTAGGAAAATAAAAAGTTTAAATACTTAGGAATTGTGATAAAATATGATGGAAAGAAACAAAAAAAGTGAATTATAAAATTTTACTAAGTTAATTTTTAATTTTAATAGGTAAATAGAATACATTACATTTTACTCTAGAAGATAGTCTCACGTTAATAAAAATGATTATATTACTGAAAATATTATACTACATGCAATCATTAATACTAATGCCATCTAATAAAATTATTAAACAATTAAATTCCATACTAATTAAAGTTCTATGGTATCCTCAGAAACCAAGAATAGGAATTGATTGGCATACCAAATCAAGGGTAAATGGTGGAATGGAATTTCCTAATATAGAATTATATGCAAAACCAGGAATTCTAAATATAGTATCTCATTAGCTAAATACAATCTATACATCTAACTGGAAATCATTACATGAAGAACTCTTATTTTCAAATACCACAGTTGATCTAAATACAATATATAATGTATATGTATATATATATATATATATATATATATATATATATATATATATATATATATATATATATATATATATATATATATATATATGTGTGTGTGTGTGTGTGTGTATGTGTGTGTGTGAGTGTGTGTACTGCATTCAATTTTAAATTAATGGAAACAAAACATAAACTTTATTTTTATGGTAGCCTAAAAAGTCAAGAATTGCTTATAGAAATCATATATGATTATGGGAGTATGGTGGTATTAGCTTCCCAGATATAGAATCTTATTCTATTGCTGTAAGTTTTAACTCTGTTATACTCTAGACAGACTCAACCTATACTATTCAATGGAAAACCATCCAGGAGCAGATTAGACTAAATTCTTATAAGTTTATCAACGATGATAAATTAGAAAATGTAATAATCCTTTCATCTGGTTAACAAAATTTACATTAGAAAGAATTTCATTTTAATCTTTAGACTCATATATGAAATCAATTCTTAAAAGAGGAAGAAATATGCTTTTAAAACTCCATTAATATCTAAATGGAATTTTTTATGCTTTACCATTGCAGATACTTCTAGATTTAAAGAAATTCAGAACAATGCTAAAATTAATTTACTAAAAAGGAATGGATTAGTATTATGGTCTAATTGCTCTGAAAAAGGAAAAGCTAAGTCCCCACAATATTTAATGAAGGAATATAAATTGTATGCATCTACTAACTAGTTAATATTATCCATCAGAAAGAAATTAAATGAGTTTGTGGATAATATGAGTGAAGAGGAACAGAACACTATTCCCCCATTATATGAATATATGAATGTCGTCACTTAAGGTAGGTTTACCTACAAAGGAAGCTTGTCCAAGTTATATAAGCTAATTATAAATAATAATAAAAATAATTCTGATGCAAAATTCTGGAACTTTTTAGATAGCTGTAGATTGAGTGACTCAATAGACAGTAAGACTAGAACTTTCAAAAATCTGTTAGTCAAACTTCTTCAAGTTTAAACTGGAAAGTTTATATGTGGAAATATCTACATAAAATGTTTGTTACTCTGTATAAAATCTTTCTGTGGGATTCAAAAAACTCCATGTAGGCTTTGTGCAGATGCTACATGGAGTTTATGTGTTTGTAGGGTGGTGTGTAGTGTGTGGCAGTGCACAATGCATAGTAATGAGGTGCAGTGTGCCTAAGCTATGTTTTGTAGCTTGTAACAGTATTGTTGGCCAAGAAACCTTATAAGTGAATGTGGATAGCAATTTCATGTAAAGGAGAGCATCTACGGTGTGCAGATTTGAGTGGAATGCCACAATGATCACCAGGCCTTTAAACACATAAAAACCTTGTCAGCAAATGCGGACAGCAATTCTGTGTAAGGAAGAGTAGCTACAGCAACAGGATTACTGTGCAATGCAGCAATAATCACCAGGTGTTTTACAAATAGCTGTCATTCTGTTAGTGCAACACATCTCCACAGAGGCCAACTTAATGAGAGGACAAAAAAACAGTAATAGGGACATATTTAGCATAGATATCACATAGGAATGTGTTAGAATGTAACACTCACAAACTTTTAGAGTGACAAATGTGAACAAAGCCAAAACAATGGGGGGATAAAGAGCCAGAAATAGGGACAGATGTTTCATATTACACTGACAAACTTAGGAAGTCGATACAATATATAGGTTGCACATTAGCATTAATTTTCTGAACAGCATGAAGTTTGAAACTCAAATGTCAGTCATTAGTTTCTGACTGCACTCTGCAATGACATGCCAATGATTTGCCAGGAAAAAAATGTTATGAGGAAAAGATCACAAATATGAGACAAAAACTGGACATTCTGCAAAGATCAGGACAGCTGAGAGGTATGCACTCAAATGTATGTAATATTGAGTCACATCAGTCCACAGATTATCCCACTGATATAGCAGAAAGCTACATATTTGTTAAGGAAAACATCTGGACATCCTGGGAATATCTGGGCAGTTGAGAGGTATGAGTGTGAAGTATATGGTTCAAACATTGTACAGGACAGTGTATCTACAGTGCAGAGTATTGTGATATCCCATTCTTAGCATACTATACTGATGCTGTGTTAATGATCTGTAACAGGACATGGACTGCCATGTAAAATGATCACTCAGGGGGAAGTGTGTGTATTGAATATTGACACACAGATGAACTGTAAAAATAGACACAGGGAAAGAGTACAGGTGAAACTCACATGTACAGCAGAAGAGGGCATGTCAATGAAAGATGGTTGTAACAGTAACTCAATGCACATACCTATATGGTACAGTAGGGTCTATACAGTGAAAATGTGTTGTCTGTGACTGTCACACAAGGTGACATAACAATGGGGAGGATGTTTGTGTGAACTAAGCATCCTTACATGAATAATGCAGAGGACATCTATCAGGGATCTGACATACAGTTGGAGTAGTGTGCATATTGAGAAACTGTGCAAAATGATATTCCTTAATATGAGTGTACTCTCAGCAGAGGTCTCCAGCAAGGTGGCCACAGGTAAAGGATCATCGCAAACATTACAAGAACCGACCACAATCATGGGCAATATCAGAATAATACCAGCAATAATCCCATGCCTCTGATGTAACATGTGATGTGGAGTGATAACAAATGAGCCTGCACACACACACACACACACACACACACACACACACACACACACACACACACACACACACACACACACACACACACACACACACCTGACAACTATTATGTTATATCCACACTCTATGAGGGTAACCCCACATGCATCCTGGCACTGTAATGTCTGTAGGAGGTGTTAGGAAGGATACTGCTTTACCTATATGTGACAGTCTGGTCAATTCAGGCTGCTTGTCTTGCATGCATGGCATATATCTATGGCATAATCCACACTGTCAAGAATGATATACATGCTATTAATGTTATCAAACACTTACGTATGCACTGTGTGCATAAGCTGAACAGGTAGCACACATGCATCTGGTGTAACAAGTCTTTAAGGCCAAGAACTCTGCATTAATGGGCCCAAACGATATCCCAGGATGCCATCTAAATACATGAATTATGACCTATCAGGCCATCTGGGATTGCTATTTAACTGTAGCCTCCAAACAGGCTTCATGCCTCATGGATGGAGAACAGAAACAGTTATCCTCTGCACAAAGGTAACCCATCTACAGGCCCTGGAAATTACAGAACCATAAGTCACATTAGTCTTATATCTAAAGCCATAGAGAGAATTATCATGGCAATGATCAATAGCGATATAGTAAACCTTTAGACACTGGACCCAACACAGTTTGGTTTTGTTAAGGGCAAGACATGCCTACTCTACCTGGTGAACTTCTTTGAGAAGGTCAACAAAGTGCTGGATGAAAAAAAAATGGTCCACACTGTCTACCTTCATCTGACCAAGACATTTGACACAATACCCCACTCAGGCATTGTTGACAAACTCAGGAAGTTAGGTGCAAACCCATATATCACCCAGTGGACAACCAACTGCCTCACAGACATTACCCATGAAGTTAGAACTGGGAGTCCACCTTTACAAAGAGGTCATTCACAAGTTGAGTCCCTCAGGGATATCTCCTGAGACCACTCCTTTCAGGCACTTACTCTCTGAAGTCAAGACCAATGTCTATGATCTATGGATGACTACACTTGCAGATGATTGCAAATTAGGAGGTATCATTGAATCCCACACTGACAAACAACTGGTGTCAGAGCCATGGATTAAAACTAAATGACAAGAAATACATACTAGTATCCATCAGGAAATCATCCACCCCTGATAAATATCATATTGACAACATACCCTTGAGTTGACACAGTAGTTATGGACAAATCTAGACAGTAATCTAGCCTTTGACCATCACGTGTTTACAATAGTGAGGAAATCATTCTATGTTGCACAACTTATAAAAAAAGGTATGGCATCTATGTCCAAGAAAGTCATTATTGCATTGTATTTTGCATTCATCAGGCCTATCACTGAGTACAATGCCCCCTTTGGTATGTACCTAACCAGGCATATTCAACAATTGGAATGTCCACAGAAGTTTCTCACTAAAATTATACAGGGTGTAAGTAAAATGCCCTCTGCAGACTGCCTCAAGGTTCTATCCCTGTATTCTGTCTCCTACAGGCTTTTGAGGAGAAATCAATGCCTGGGATACAGGGCATTGTCAGACCCCAGTTTGATGGACCTCCTGCATATCCACAAAACAAACAACATCATAAGTATCAGTTCTAAAGGCTTAAACCTTACCTGTGATATAAATAGGACCAGCTGGAGAGACAGGTATGTATCCCAGAGACTACACATCTCTGCAACAGGGTCACCATCCATGTGAAGCAGAGTTCCTCCCTAACCCAATTCAAGTGCAACTTGGACAATTGGATGGGGAGCAGGAAATTCAATCCTGGTTTGGCACCTATGGCTCTAATGGACACAAGCAACCTGGAAATGGTTAATTGCCAAGGCCCCTGCTTACACTTATCAAGGGTAACATAACTTGTCAGAGATCTGGGATGCATGGCTAGGCTTAAAAAGCCCCCTGTGGTCATTAGCCTAGTAAACACACCTATGAACCTATTGTTGTTGTGACCATCAGACAGTCATGTATATTCCCCAGAAGGAATACCTAAGTTTTGCCAATAAGCTGTGTGGCAGCCCACTGTGACAAAGGTGATACACCTCAGTTACACATCACTGGAAGATATGTGGGGAGGTACATGAAGAAGGGTGCATTGTACACAGTTATTGGTGGGATGAAGTCTGGGAACTATGAAGTTATTATGGTCTCTGATGTTCATGTCCTTCACATACTCAGTACTTGTGTTACATTCAAAGGAGTAGTCAGCACTGTGACCACATGCAGATGGATGGACCACTTACCCTCTACTCCAGGACACAGGTCGCATACCTGTAGGTTTGATTATAGGGTGTGATGTCTACATTATACTCGGGCAGTATGTCTGTTTTCTGATTCAACAAATCCCTCCATGTGTCTCACCAATGCAGGTGTTGTCATGGCTGTAGCAACAGTCTCTGGTCTCTGATGATACTGTTTGTATTATACTAATATCACAGTTGGAGCCAATGATTGCACACAAGCTGTAGTCCTTCAGCCAGCTGTTTAGACAGAGTATGTGTATGTCATCTGTGATGTCCATCACTGAACTAATGGGCAGGAAAGGGCCTAGCAGACACCCCTGATGTACCAACCATTGATCAGTGGACCTGAGATATATATCATGTCACACATTTCAACATAGTGAGATGCCATGTATGTCATACACTGCTCTACCCATTTAGTGATATAGCTGTTTATGGCTGCATATGACAATGTTGATTAAATATCTCAGTGTGGATTTTTGTCAAATGCCTTGACCTCTTCAAGTTCCACAGGATGATACTGCTGTCATCATGCATGTCCTCAATGACCTCTTTGAGGGCATCTATCAGATATAACGGACCTGATGTAGCAATAACACACACCAGGAATATTACTAGTGTACATGTAGAGGAGGTCCGTGATGACATGATGGTCTACCTCACAGTCGATAAAAGTCGGGATGTCTCAATACATGCATCATGTGCTGTTCCCCCAATTCAGGTGGATGCATTTTGATGTACACCCTTGTAATGCACCATAGGCTATGTGGAGGGTGTTTTGAACTATGTATTCAACTGTATCAGGAAAGTGGATGTGCAGGGTCATGCCATAGGTGATCTGCGATGTTGTCACAGCAATTTGATTCCATCTGATAGGCTTGGATGAAGATAAGACAGTGTGCATACTGCCTATTATGATCTAGCCTAGGGTTTGGCACAATCACACACACACACAGATATGATTGAAAAAAAAAGCTGGGGATTAAACCTTACATCATTTGATGGGTAAAAAACTGGCTCACTGATTAAACACATCTTGTGAAACCTGGTGAATCAACCTGTACCAGTAGAGTTGTCACCAATGGGAAACCCTAGGGATCTGTGCTTGGACCTTCACTGTTTGAATTGTATTTCTTGACAGTTTAGGTTAAAGTATATGGCCTTTGCCTTACCAAAGTTTGCTGATTCTTGCATATTGTGTGCAATCATTCAGTCCACCAATGGTGATAACACAGTACAGGAGGAGCTAATACATACATCTGAATGGTGACAAAGGCACGTGATATATAAGTAAATGCAGAAATGTGTGTTTGTAATGTTGTCTATCTGAAAACAATAGAGATCCATGTTAACCACAGAATAGACAACAGTCCTGCTATGCAGAAACCCTGTGATAAACATATTTAGATAGCAATCTGAACTTTGACCATCAACTATCCACACTGCTATTGAAAGCCAATGTTGTGCACATCATAAGTCATGCCATCATATTGATATCTTAGGATTGTATGACAGCACTGCAGTCAAATCTCATTACAGCAGTAATAGAGTATAATGCCCTTTCTTACATGTACCTCACCAGACACATGTAGCAGCTGGAGAGACCACAGGGCTTTCTCAGCAAGATAACACAGGGCTTATATAACATGGCATGATGTATGTGGATAGACTGAAAGCCATGTCACTATAAACTTTATTATATAGGATGAAATGATGTCTGCCTGGCACCCAGGCCAGTCTCTGACCCTGCCCTGGTTGGAATATTGCATATTAAAAAATATGACATAGCTGATGACATTAGCTGTGTCTGTTGAGGAGAAGATAACAGTGTTCCACATGCTGGTGTAAAATCCTCTCTGTAATGTCAAACATCAGCTCACACATACAGTTGACAAAAGTGAGACTAGAATGCTTACCTATCTAACTACACTGTTTACAGAACACAGTACTTTACACAAGTGCCACAGCTCAGTGTGTCAGACAACACTTTATAGCTGATAACATCAGCAGTGTCTGTTGAGGAGACAATAATGGTGTTCCACATGCTGGTGTAAAATGGTCTCTATAATGTCAAGCAACAGCTCACATGCAGACAGTTGACTGCAGTGAAAATAGAACCCCTACCTATCTAAGTACATAGACATATAAAAATGTTATATATATATATATATATATATATATATATATATATATATATATATATATATATATATATATATATATATATATATATATATATATATATATATATATGGGTCCACTACATATGACCAAAAGTTCATATGACCGAAGCCCATTTGACTGAGACCATAATACCGAAAGCTCATTTTACCGAAAGCCCATATGACCGAAAACTCATTTGACCGAAAACCAGCACTGGCAGGTATATGCCCATTTCCCCACTGTAGCGCGACCCTGGAGTGAGAATATTAAGTTGGGGGGGTGTGGGGGCACATTTTGCAACAAAATTATACTGATGTTATAAGTTTTCATGGATTTTTAATGGATACACATGAATATAATAGTACATAAACTACAATTATGTTGGGGGCTACACCCCCCCCCCCAATGTACCTGCCAGTGCTGGTTTTTGGTCAAATGAGTTTTCGGTCATATGGGCTTTCGGTAAAATGAACTTTCAGTATTATGGTCTCAGTCAAATGGGCTTTGGTCAAATGAGCTTTCGGTCATATGTAGTGAACCCATATATATATATATATATATATATATATATATATATATATATATATATATATATATACAAACATAAATGGGAACAGTCCTTATAATCATTCATAATCTTGAACATGTTTAACACCGGCAGAAGTGATCAAAACTCATTTGATCGCTTCTGCCAGTGTTAAGTCTGTACAAGACTGAGCACAGTGGGGATGAGAGAAATTACACTTGACCCACTGTAGCATGATCTAGGAGTTGGTATATATAATTAGATGTGGCGTGGGGGTGCAAGTGGGCTTTCAAAAAAGCATTAAGAGAGTTTTCAAACTGATGAGCTATATTTATATTTACACATATACAAATATATTTACTGCATGCATACTTGTTTTACAAGAAGCTGGATTTTTAAAGAAGCATACAATGGGTTAATTGTTCTTTCCTGCTTACCTTGGGGGCGGTTTGTATTTTGCTTGGAGGAAGTTGATGTGGTTTGAATTTGTATTTACTGTTTGAAACATTTTTGTTGCAACTGTCTGATGAAGTCTCATTAAGGGGTGAGACGAAATGCGCTTTATGGTTACTGTTTTTATTGTTTTTATCATTTGTTTGAAGCAAAGTCTGAAGAATAAACTTTGAAAACTATAATTTGCCCCAAGGTTCTCAACCTTGCCTGTGACATAAACAGAACATGGTGGAGAGACAGATATATTCCACAATGATTCACACTCCTCTGTAATAGGCTCCCACTGCATGTGAAACAGTGCTCAATTAGCCTGTTCAAGAGCAAACAAAATATTAAAAATGACCACCCAACTATGCTCAATAATGGTACTTGGGTTTACAGCTAGGCTTCTAAGGAC
>NC_056746.1:724535568-724630568 GCF_019279795.1 Protopterus annectens | reverse complement strand
TAGCTAAAGAAGGCCTTATGATTGTCTTTAGAGTCCTTGGCGATTTTTCTCTCAAAATTTGCCTTGGATGATTTTATGAGAGCTCTTAGTTTTTTACTTATAATGATCAAAGGTGTCTTACCTTTCAAGGATTTTGCTCTATCTTGTAGTAGCTTCCTCCTTTTGTTGTAGAGCTTGTTTATGGCTGGGGTCCACCAGACTGGACGCTTGCCTTTGGTACAGAGAGTCTTAGTTTTGTTTGGGATTGCCTGATCCATGCAGTCCTGTAGGTGCTGGTAGAAGGCATTTGTAAGTGATTCAGCGGTTTGAGTAATGTTTACCACTGGCTCAGGGGCCTTAAAGGAGACCACACTAGTTTTTAGAAGTGTGAAATCGGCTTTTGAGAAGTTTTTCACTGTGGTCTTTTTGTTTCAGGTGGGCGGGATGATGACCTCCAGCGAGATTAGTTTATGATCTGATCTCACCAGTGAGGGTATACTTCCGGTGTTGAACATTTTGATCCCATGTTCGTGATGATGAAATCAAGTATGTTTTCACCTCTTGTGGGATGGTGACTAGTTGTTCCATGGCATTTGAGTTTATGAACTCCAGGAATCTTTGGGTTAGAGTGTTCGGGCTTGAGTACTGTTCCCAGTCTATATTAGGGTAGTTGAAGTCACCTAGTATGATGGTGTTTGGAGATACATTTATCCCCTCCAATGTTTTCAGGAAGGCCATGTGAGGTTCCTGAGTTTGAGAGGGTGACCTGTAACATGCTACAAATTGCAGAGCAGTCTTGCCTATGGTTAATTGCACCTGGATGGTCTCAGATGCATCGTGCGTTGCCACCAACCTTGAGGTGTGGGTGTCCTTTATGAATATGGACACCCCCTCCTTTCTTGGTGTTGTCCGGATTTTGGGGCCGGAACGATGATATGAGGTGAAACCTGTTAGTGCTGGGGTGCTCTCAGGAGCCTTGAACCAGGTTTCTGTCACAGCACAGACATCGATGTTCTCCATATTGAGAAGGGCCTCGAGTGCGTGCATCTTGAGATTGAGACTTCTGGCATTGAGCAGCATTACCCTTAGTTTTCTTCCTTTTTGGTGTTCTAGGGTGGTAGGTTTAGAATTTGAGCCTTGCCTAAAAAGGCACTATGGGGTGGCAAGAGCCTTTGCCAATATCCGGAAGCCCAGGGTGACAGGTGCAAGCCGTCCTTGAAGCAGCGTGGCTTGTCCAGCATGTCATCCCAGGCAGACAGACATTGGATCCCCTTTGAATGACACCAGAATTTAAGCCAATTATTAAAGCTGATCATCTTATCACTGTATTGTGGCATCATTCTAGGTGAAGGTAGGATACTGCTCAAGGTCAGGGTCATACCTGCCTGGGCTACATAATCAGAGAGCTCCTCGACGTCCCTTTTCATGTAGTCCAAGGAGGTACATCTCAGGTCGTTGACACCAGCGTGGACAATGACTGAGTCGTACTTGTACCTGCTGTTGAGAGACCTGAGTGCTTGCGTTATGTGGTGGATTCTAGCGCCCGACAGGCAGCTTACTGTGACCTTCTCCTTACTCAGTCTGGTGAGCGGACGCCAGTGTGTCTGACTATGGAATCACCAATGACAAGTGTGTCTGGCATTTTGTTTGGCCTTAAGGGCTGTGACTGTTTGACACTCTGACTGTGTGGTCTATGTGTTGCATGTGTTGGGTCGTGAGGTGGTAGTTGTTTGGGTGTCTGCTTTGGTGGCCTCTGCTGTTTTGGTAAATTTTGACCAGAGCCTCGAGTATGTCTTTGTGTGAGTATGTGTATGATTTGAAGTTGTGATGGTACCATGTGTGACTGGGTATGTATTGTGTGTGGTTGCCTTCTCCTCCTGTCTGGTCTTGCCAGTCCTATGTTGAGAGAGCTCAGCCTCCAGTTTGGCCATATAGTTGCATCTCTCGCATGTATTTGTGTTTTGTGGGAGAAGGAGAGGATTGTCTGTGTACATGAGGCAATTGTAACATTGCCTCAATATTCCCAGGTTCACCAGTTGAGCTGGAGAGGACACTAGCAACTGATCCCTCGACATACTAGAAGTAGTAGATAAAGAACTTTCAAAGGACTCCGGGGGAAGTGGGTTTTGGGCTGGTGGGGTACTATCTATAATAAGAGTGCTTTATCAAGGTGCAAGTACTGTAGGAGTAAGTGCTAGGCTTTACAGATAGAGAATAGTCTACTTGGGAATCAAATAGAGATGAACTTTTCAGTTATAGGATATGCTGGTTAGATCAGCAGTACAGTTTAGCGTGTTTTATAGCAGGGGGGCTGAAGGGAGCTAGGAATTGGCCCAAAACGACCAATGGACTACTAGTTTCTGGCTGAAACTTCACCAAATCGGACAAAAAGGCCGCTCAGTGCTTCCCACTCCCACTGGTAAGCAAAGAAACTTCCCTCCTTCCTAATAAGGCAATGGATCAGTAACAGGAACTAAAAACAAAGCCCAGGGATCAGCAACTCTGAAACTGGACTACTCTAGTTCAGTAAAGTGGGAAAACAAGAGATTTTTTGTTTTATTACAGAGATAAGGAAAAAAACAGACAGTAAATGCTATAAATGCTGTAAATCGGCTAGCACTTTAGTGTGTAGCCTACAGAAACAATTTGCAACAATTAGTAACTTAAAGTGCAATAAACAGTGTAAAATGCAGAAATCACTTAAAGTAGCAGTAAAACAGGCGAAATGCAGTCGCTAGCTTAATAACAGTGGGAAAGCCACAAAAATACTTATATCTGGTAGAAAGTCACTCTTTTAGCTCTCTGCTGCTTGGATCACTCTGCAGGCCACCACGAGGATCTGTGCAGAGTTGGTACAAGCTGGAAAACACGTGTTTAGCGTGTTTTATAGCAGGGGGCTGAAAGGAGCTAGGAATTGGCCCAAAACGACCAATAGACTACTAGTTTCTGGCTGAAACTTCACCAATTCGGACAAAAAGGCTGCTTAGTTCTTCCCACTCCCACTGGTAAGCAAAGAAACTTCCCTCCTTCCTAATAAGGCAATGGATCAGTAACAGGAACTAAAAACAAAGCCCAGGGATCAGCAACTCTGAAACTGGACTACTCTAGTTACAGAGACAAGGAAAAAAAAACAGACAGTAAATGCTATAAATGCTTTTAAGTGGCTAGCACACTTGAGTGTGTTAGCCTACAGGTAAAATTAAGCAACAAATAACTTTTTAAGAGTGCAAAACAGTTAATCAACACAAAAACAGTTTAAATAGAATGCAGAGCTGTATAAACAGGCTAAGATGCAGTCGCTAAGCAGTAAATATTCAAAAAGCCAGAAAAAAATACTTAAATCGGTTATAGCAAATACAGTTATAACAAATGCTCTGAAATATACTGTATATTTCCAATATGTTTGAGAAGGACAGTCAGAACACAAGAAGGTTCAGGCGAAGAAGAAAAAAAAAGTTTTGTTTTACTTTTTGAAAAGGTAAAAAGGAGGACACGGTGAGGTTTGACACCATCCTTGGACTGAAACTGAGATGTATGGCACCATAAATGGACTAACACTGAGAAGTATGGCACAAACCATAAATTACACTGACAGTTATGGAACAATCAATAGAATGACATTGTGAGGTGTGACACCATTCATTAAATCTGTATGGGCTTCTGAGGTGTGTGTGTGTGTGTGTGTGTGTGTGTGTGTGTGTGTGTGTGTGTGTGTGTGTGTGTGTGTGTGTGTGTAATTTTCATTAATGTAAACCAGCTACAACAGCCCGATTTTCTGTATTTAATCGTATTACACTCTTGGACAAAAACTGCAGATGGTACTGTAGTCTGCTGATTCTGTGGTCCATTCAACAAAGTCACACAAGTTTAGTAAGCAAGATCTGCCCTTCACAAAGCAAATTGGATTTGAGTCAAGGGACTGTAAGCTACTATTGTTTTTATCTATGATCTCCGCAATGATATGTTCCATTACCTTCTAAATGAGTTTAGTATGTCAAACTAGTCTGTAGTTCCCAGGGTTAGTGAAGGGGACCACAATAGCTGTTTAACAACCTTCAGTTACATAAATAGTACAAACTTGATTTAGGTTTGAAAGGGAGTCTGTGAGGTTGTGTTTTATGCTAACAAGAAAGAATCTGGTATGTTGTCTGGAGCCATAGACAGTGTTATGTGTGTGTGTGTGTGTGTGTGTGTGTGTGTGTGTGTGTGTGTGTGTGTGTGTGTGTGTGTGTGTGTGTGTGTGTGTGTGTGTGTGTGCGTGTGTGTGTGTGTGTGTGTGTGTGTGTGTGTGTGCACGCGCGTGCTTGAGATGGCTTTCAGTACTTGTTTTAATGTAATCAGAGGCAGAGTTGCTGACTGGATACTGAGGGGAGGGGGCATGCATGCAGGGGACAAACTGAAGAAGTCTAAACTAAAGTTATCCATTATTATGTTTATGATATCTTTACTGTCAGTGTGGCTGGTGTCATTTGACACCAACTCATTGCAATAGTGAGCACTGTTCCTGAGGTTTCTAGCACAATTAAACAAGGCTTTATGGTTATTCTTGGATGTGGTAGCAATAAATATGTCATACTTAGCTTTGCAGATCTTAATCTTTTGCTTTTGTTCTTTATTTACCCTCTTGAATTGGATTTTGGACTGAGGACATTTGATTGAGATAATTTCTAATAGCTAGGAGATTTTTTTTCTTGTAGAGTTGATTGATGCTGAGGTCCTACTAAAGTGGATTATTTTTTAACTTGTTTTTGTATGTGTCAAATCAGGACAGAAGCTCAGATGCAGGAGCTTAGGTGGAATTGAAATCTGTAGTATAAGGAGCCATTTTAGCTTGTTGAGTTCCTTATGTGGTAGTCAGTTGTAAATTTCCTTAGGTAGGAAGTTAGCTTTGGAGAAGTGTCTGAAGGCAGTAGATTTCAGGGCATTAGATAATAGGTTCTTATGGTGAATTGTATGACACCATGATCTGACCAAAGAGGCAGTAGCTACATGTATGGTATACAAGACTGCCATATTTTTAAGAACCAGATCTAGTAGGTTTGAGTCCCTAGTAAAAAGGGTGCTAATTAGTAGATATACCTGGAGTGAAGTTGCAGACATCCAGGAAACTTTGTGCATATTTCTTATTTGTGGTATATGTAACCCAGTTTATGAGTAGAGAGCTTAATTCATCAAGAATGACTGTTATGTTCAATATATAGGGATTCTAATTTGTTGAGTTAGGGCTGCAGGCATCATAGCAGGAGTTCTGTAATTGTCCATGATATGGAAAGTAGATTTGCTTGTAGTTACTACCATATGGAGGAGTTCTAGGCCATGATCTTGATGTATTACATATGAGGAAATAGGATTTCAAATAAATATACGCACAACCCACACCTGAGAGACAACTACCCTTAATAGAAAGTCTAACTGAGTGGTAGGGAATGGCACTAGAACTGCTTGTCATGTCTACTGTGAATGTTGCGTGAGTGTGTGCACATGTGTGCGTGCGAGTGTGTGCGTATGTGTGTGCACGTGCATGTGTACACATGTGCTAAGTGTGTGTGTGTGTGTGTGTGTGTGTGTGTGTGTGTGTGTGTGTGTGTGTGTGTGTGTGTTTAGGGCAACTTCTATACTTTGTACACACTAAATAGTGGAATACACTCATAAGATTTTTGCAAACTGTCCAGAATTTTTCCTCATATTTTTGATCTGTTCCTCATAAAATTTGTGGTTTTCTGGCAAATCACTGAGGATTCAAGTCAATATATAATGACAGGCATTTGAGTTTCAGATATCATGCCATCTATAAATTGCATGCTGATACAAATCCTGTTATTCTAGCTACTTTCTAAGTTTATAAAATCAGTATATAAAATTGTCCCTATGTTTGGGTCTTTGCCCCCCCACCACCACACACACACACACACACACACACACACACACACACACACACACACACACACACACTATTTTTGGTTTTGTCCAGAATATTTGTGTTAAGAAGATGAAAGATATGAAGAGACCCATTCCCCCATGATTATAATATAATATTTACAGGTATTGGATTAAGCCAATAATTAGAGAATAAATGGATAAATTAAGTTTTAAACCAGGTGAAATGCAATTTTATTTCTGCATTGACTGCAATGTGTGAATATGAATAAGTCATATGCTGGAGAATGGCACAGAACTGTATGCCATGTTTACTAAAAGTGTGTGTGTGTGTGTGTGTGTGTGTGTGTGTGTGTGTGTGTGTGTGTGTGTGTGTGTGTGTGTGTGTGTGTGTATACATGCACATTCATGCATGTGTGCATAGCTATGTATAATATCACTGTTTTAAGTAAGAAATACATTATGTGACCCAAAGAAATAGAAACCAAAGCACCAAAATATTCTTTCTGTTGTCCTGGGGATCAGAGTTCAGTTCACTGCATATCACACAACTGTTTTAAGAGCTATTGAAGTCTGCAAGTCTTTTAGCCTGACACAGTGGAAAATATTTCTCAATGTAGTCCAAGAACTCAGAGGTAGTAACCTCATATCTTTCACTCCAATACTTCCAGTGCATATATCTGACTAATCCTTACCCTTCAAAGATGAAAATCAGCAAATATTTTTGCCCATCCACCTCTCTTCCAGATCTGCCAGGCATTCTAGTCCATTAGATTCCCATAGACATTTTTCTCTGGCTTGTTGGCGAAGAATAAGTAATAATTTTGGTAGTTAATTGTCAAACTGTTAGCCAAGGAGATATGAGATATGAAAAAACACTATGAGAAATGTGTGTTAGGCCAAGGCAGCTCTCATGCCTATATAAAAAGCTTCTGCTCTTTTTATTTAAGGGGTATTACACTCATGACTAAAGGTCTCGCAGAGGTTTTATGCATTTGTGTATTTTACAATACCTTAAGGTCTGCCATCATACATAAATGTTGGGAATGTATGTCCATTAGCAAGTTATGGGTTGAGCTTGCATAAGCCCTTCAATTATGGGTGCACGAGAGCACCCTGAATTTGGCTTCCCAATACATTACGCAATTCAGATATTTTGAATTAAGTTTGTAGACATTGCATTTGCACATTGTTAAATGCTTTAAATTCTTGTATATTTTTCAAGGTGAAGCTTCATTGTTGTTTGCTCTGTATGCTGTGCTTAAGTGCTTTTTCACAATGAAAGCTGGATTTTACAATATATATCCATGTAGATATACATACACACATCTACAGATTCCCATGGTCGATACTTTAGTTCTTTACTGGGTAATTCATTTAAGTATGCATTGTATGCACACATATGTTGCCATCTAAAAATTCTCCCAACCTCTGAGTAGCTGGCAAACTTGTCAATGCTTCTTTCCTAACAATTATCCATCTTCTCTACAAAGCACTTCTTTTACATGCTCATCACCTATCACACTTTCTCCCATTCTGCTTCACAGACACACATTTTCAGCCTTTCCTTATCCACTTGAAAAATTCTAATTATCTGCAAAAGATATGGTTCCAGCTCCAAAGATTTCTAATCACATATCAGCTGGGGATAACACACCTATCTTCTTATAACCTTGTGTCACTATGATTTTGGAAAGGAATGATTACATGATTCAAACTTAAGGAGTGCTTTACAAAGTATGACATCATTGCACATGAATAGACTGGATTCCGACCTGACAATCCTATAATCACGTTACTCTGACCTGTTCCTGCATCACACTTCAGTTTATAGACAACCTGCAGGATTCACAAAGCCTCCGTGTAAGAGTTAGCAAGTCTTACATGGAGGCTGCAGTTAAACGGGTGATGTCAGCATGCCATGCATATTCATGAGGGCATGCTGAATCACACCCTACGCTAAAACGGTCCGTGTAGCAATGTTGGGGGCGTGTCCACATGGCGAGACCTGCAAAGGGACATGCCCCCAGAAGAATCACAGTCCCAAAAGGAAACTCCCACGAGCGAGTCCACGGAAATGTCAAGAAACACAACAGCACACATGCCCCTACAGACTATTAACTCAACTGAAATGTAAAACGTAAAAATGAACAGCTTAATTTTTTTTTGTATTTCAAAAAAGTTTGCCCGTAATTGCGCTCGTTTGCGCAGGTGTGCCCTTCGCTCAGCCACAGTTAGCAGTCATTGAAAAAGCATATAAGCTCTAAATATGCCAAATAAGCCAAGTAGCAATAGCGTAGCGGTAGAGACGTCGGCCAAAGAGGAGGCAGTGATGGTTCGAGCCCCAGCAGCATTGTTTTTTATTTTTAGTGAAATAAGCATGAAACAATCCCCTGACATATATGTATATATATATATATACAATTATAATTTAAGTAAAATGCAATGAAATGGGCCATGTTTTTATGAAGAAATCTGACACAATAAAAAAATAAAATATTTTATAGGTGCCCATAGCTGAGCAGCGCTCTAACAAGCTGAGTATGTTTGCCCGCAGGTGACCAGTGGTTTAACAGGTGTAATATGAGTGCCCGGAGTTGAGCAGCACTTTAACACACTGAAACTGTATGCCCGTAGTTGCGCAACATTTCTCACAGCATAATATGCGTGCTCATAGCCAAATAACGCATTAACCAGCGTAACCCATTTGCACGGAGCTGCGCAGCGCGCCAACCGGCTTACCGGAGGGCAACGTTGAGCAATCTGTATCAAAGCTGCCTTTAAACAGACACACCTCCTAGCCTGTCTAGACAGTAGTAAAATAAAAAAAAAAAAGCAATGCCCAGGCTCGAATCCAGGATACTGTGCATCATAGTCAAAGTACTGAACCACTAAGCCATGACGGCTGTACTGAAAATTGCAGTATTAGCATATATATAGGAATGAATGGAAATAGAAGCATGACAAAGCAGGTTTTGTGAAGCTGATACAATTCCAAAATGGCCAATCACAGATAAGTGTGGTAAAAATGGCATATATAAGCCCCATAGGCAGGAATACACAGCGTAACTGATTGTGGAACCTATTTGCGGTCAGGATGGCAGGTGTAGGAGAGGGTAGTCACTTTCGAGCACAGAGGTGGGGTGTTGAGGAGTCTAAATACATGGTTTGGCTCCTAGTCCATGATCAAGAGGCTCAACTCATGCAGGGCCAGATTCTGTGGGGTGCATATAAGGTAGAGGCGTGGAACCGGTTGGCACATGATCTCACCGGTGCCACAGGCACACCAAGGACTGGTGAACAGGTCCGTCACCACCATGCGGACCTGAAGAGACAAAAGCAGGACCAACTGAACCGTTGGACCCAGGAGGCCCGGCAAATGCCCAACACCCCACTACTGAGTAAGTATCCATGTAATTATGTATGTAAGGAATTATCCCAGCTGATATTATGGAGATGTATGTTCCAATATTACTTCATTTATATTACAGCTGCAGGTGTGCGTTCCGCAAATCGGCGAACCTATGGTGATAGGCTGGAGCGGTTGTGCCACCAGGCAGGTTAGTAATTATATTTCTGTAATTGTTATACCATATAAGTGAGACAGATTATAAAAGATGTCAGTGTAGTCACATATTAATAAAGTTCAAATAACACTAGAAGAAAGATTCTGCTAGTACTGTATGATTAGATAAGTGATGCAGCCTGTAATCCAGAAATAAAAAGTAAACAAATCTGAAATAGTGATTACCCACCTGAAGTGTAATATCAGATAACCTGCAGCAGCCTGAAAATCAGTGGTAAACAAGCAAAAGATAATAGACATGTGTCAAATACATCCCCTTAGAAAATCTGCCATATGAAACAAGTGAGTCTGTTGGAAAGGATTGTTGTAAGCAGCTATGACATGTTAATAATGCCTACAATAAAGTACCAACTTGAATTGTAAAAATAAAACAAGTGAGTGTGAGAAAGAGGTATGAAACGACCAAGAAAGCTGTTATAACTTCTGAATAAAGTATACTGCAGCCAGTACATAATGAAATGAATGAGACAGCCACAAGCAAAAAGTGAAATGTTTGAAATAAAGTACTGAAGCTGGAATATGTCTGTCCCACAATTTGTATATGTTGCTGTACCCTTGCAATATGGAGATAGTATGGTTGTATGAAATAATGAACATCCACAGTTGTCTAGAGCCATATAAATGAAATGTAGCAGGATGCTGTACCTGAACATAGCCAGATATGAAATGTGTATGAATAAAAATGCAATGTATATTAATGTATCAGTAACAGTCCCATCACCAACATTCCTAAGGTTACATATAGGAAACTGTACTAAGACCTGTAGGGTATATATATCTGCAGCTACAAGAGATGTACAGCATATGTATATGTAGTTGAAGTTGTTAATGAAATATTTCTTCACCCTACTCTATATTCTCAAATAATGCCATTCCACAACAAACTGGGTATGTGTATTCACAATCAATTCCTATGGACATTTGTCCTGTTGGTTCAAACATATTTGCATGTACGTTGCTGCATGTGCCCTGTTCTCATATCCAAACCTGATGGCCTGTTGCCATCAATCGACCCTGCATGCTGTAGGATTGTGTACTGTTGTTCAAAATATGCATGTGTTATGCTTGCTGTTAAATGTTTGGAATTCATGGGTGTTTGGTTAATGGGAATACTGATGCATGCTGTTACAACTAATTTTGAATGGTATTGTTTGTTACTAACCCAAAATGTCATAAAATATTTCTAAACATAGGACAACAGGGAAGGCGGGTTCCAGTGGACGCACCTCTCCCACCTCAGCTGGCGAGTGCACCTGGCACTAGTGCCCAGGCCGGAACCTCCTCTGGTGGCCCTGTGCCACCTTTGGGTGAAAGCGCTGCAGGGGATGGGGCTCATCCCCCCTCTGCAAGCGTGGCCGGAGGAGACCGTCCACTCACCCTCCAAAGTGTCCGGTCTGTGGTGCGTAGCGAGATCAGGCATTCTGTGCTTGAACCCCTACTCCAGCTTGAGGCTAAGGTGGCACAACTCACGGGTGTCCCTGCTGCCCGTCCTACACAGCCCCCAGCACAGCCCCATCCTGGGCTGTGAAGGCACAGTGGCAACTGCCCATGGGTGGGGATCTCAGTTCCACTGTTGCCATCTGTGGGCTCATGGGCTCGCGATATCCCAACATCCGTCCCTGTCAATTGTGTCCCCCGACATATGTCATACTCCGCCCCTGTATGCATCTTGTTTGTCTTGTCTGTTAACCTCCCCTACCTACCTCCCCAAATATACCTACTTCCTGTACCTCACATTCCACTCTCACCTGAAAAAAAAAAATGGGGCACTCTGTTCCCGCAAAAAAATTACGCCCCATACATAGCTGCCCATTTTGCAGACATGTCTGCTGGACATGTGAAGTGGTAATTACAATTGGCTGTACAACATATTTTGTTGTCCTCACCCCTCTCTCAGGGGTGGAAGGTTTCAAATTTCACACCAAATTACAGACATATGCACAGCTGTTACTGATGAAGAAATGGGCAGCTATGGGCCTTTCCCACATCCTTCCTGCAAATCCTGAGCTTGTTTTCCTACTGTCCTACCCTCTTTGTGCCCCCTTTTTCACCACTGTCCTATCTCCCCATTTTCATTTCTTTCAAAGAAATTAGCGCGGGTGTTCCCGAGAGTAAGCTCTTTTAAGCAGTTGTAAGTGGGTGTGCGCTTGTGTGCGCTTAGCTAAGCGTGTGTGTGCGAAGCTAAGTGACTGTGCGCATGCGTGAACTCCGCACAAACCAGCGCTAACCCGCTTACAACTGCTTAAAAGTGCCTTAGAGTCACTCTGAATGACAAGACCTGTAGTCTTTTCAGCAGCAAAATAAAATTCCTCTGGCAGTCTTGAACCCAGGACATTGGAAACAACAGTCTGCATGACTTATCACTAAGCCATAACTGATATACAAGAACTTTGTGCTGAAAGCAGTATATCATGAAATAGTAGGACTGAATGTAAAGGGAATATAGGAAGGTTATTACACAAAGCTTTTCTTGTATCTTTACTGGCAATTCTTGTGGATTTGTATAACATTAGTGTGAGAAGAGAAACAGCCATGCTAGTCGGTAGCTAGTAGGTAATAATGTGACAGTAGCATCTTGCAAACCACACACACTATCAGAGCAGGATAAACACTGCCATATTTGAACAGGTAGGAGGCCAGACCTCGCAACTGGGACTGATTTACAGGGATGTCCCTGATTTGAAAACAAATGTTAACTGTGCCCCACTGACTCCCTGTAAAATGTACTAACAGTAGGCAGAAAAGTGTTTTGTCCCACGTAATGGTAACTGTCAACTCCTGAAAGTATGCACTACGTGCATGCAGAAATTGTGTATTAATACACATGCTCAAAATACCCCACAGTCACAACTGCAGAATATCTGAAATATATCACGGGTGTATCCCACTGATATGGACCATTCCCTGAGGCTGATAAAAGATACACCTGAGAGTGAGTATCTGAGGCCTGCAAGTGTCACAAACTCACAGGCATAGCATTCTGTCTGCTGTCACACAGTTTGTGAGTAGCTGTAGAATAGCTTCCACAAGCACACCCACTTGTAGGGGTACAACCCACAAATATCAAAGGAGGTATCCAACTAATAACAGAAGAACAGTATAGGAGTTTACAAGCACTGCATGTGCCTGCTATCCATAACTGTTAGTACAAAGTACAAGGTGTCAGTACTGCTCAGCAGCAAAATAAAATACCCTTGTAGGTGTCAAGCCCCACACCTTGGCCAGACCAGACTGATTGCAGTACCACCAAACCACAACAAACATATAAGGAATTGCTGCTGAAAGAAATATAGCAAGCATTACAAGGAGTGAATGTGAATGGAAAATAGGACAGCCATAGCAACACATTCCAGTAAAGACACCTAGCAGGCCTCCAAGGAGTGAATGTAAAGGCTAAATAGTGAAGCCATAGCAACAAATTGCAAGAGCCACTGCTGTAAACCAGTTACTCCACAAGTCCCACAGGAAAGCACATACTCCCATTTAAACAGTATTAGTATTATTAGGTGTCAGTTAACATACACACTGAGAAGAATAAACTGGAGGAAGCAATAGTCAGGTGTCAGTACAACATGCTTGTCAGTGCCTACAACACAGCCTGAGATATGAGAGACATGCCAACCTTTACGCTCACACAACAGTGTCCACAGCATACCAGCATGGTCCCCACCTTGAAAATCTGAAAGGGCTACGCCTACCTCACCTAACATTTTATAGCACTGTCCTGAAATCACAGTGAGAACTGCAATTACCACACAGCAGGCTGCATGCAATTAGCAAATGCTGGCTAACAATTGGTGCAGAGGCCATCACATGCACATCTGCATATACCTATAAAAGCAGCCTGTACTCCCAGTCCACACATGCAATACGTTCATTGCAACAGCCGGAGAGAGAGACAGAGAGAGAGAGAGAGAGAGAAAATAAATAAATAAATAAAAACAAAGAAATAAAAAAAAAAAAACAAATAAGAGACACAGACTGCCAAAACTACAACATTACAGAACAGCAGGCTACCAAGCAGCAAGCCATCAAAAATAGCAGTGTCCAACAAAGGTAATGTAAACTAATAATGTAATAGTCTACATACTGTGAACCCTCCATATGTGTTAGCAGTCTGTGTGTATATATATATATATATATATATATATATATATATATATATATATATATATATATAATTAATAACCAAATGACCACCACAGTCAACAGGCACAAATAAATCCAATCCAGGTGAGAAGATGCAAGAGTTTATTCTCGTTATAACGCTAACAAGTGAATACAAACAACAATACAAAAAATTGATAACCTGAAGTTCCACATTTCATAGAGTGCTTACATAATGTATTTTTCTCGTTGTTTACTCTAACATCGTATAGGTGCTCATAAATTCTTTGCTTGAGCTTCCTTTCACTATTCCCAATATAAAATGAAGAACATTTCTTACAAATAGAAATATATATAATACCCTTGGTATCACAATTAGCATAACTGTTTAAATACAGTGTCTTACTCCTTGCATGCAAATAAATACAATCACCACTCATTAAATATGTACAGTAACTACACTTGCCACATTTAAAATATATATGAAGATGTGCATAGGGCAGGGGACATACTGCAACTGTTAGAGAAGGCTGGACATACATATTTATGTGAAGGATGCTATGTGCACATATCAATGTAGGTTGTAGTGCAACGTACAATGTAGGTTGTACAGTAATGACTGTTTAGCAGTATGTTAGTGTGTGTATTCGTATGTGTAAATAAAAAGGTATATATATATATATATATATATATATATATATATATATATATATATATATATATATATATATTATATGTATATGTATGTATATTTATATATGTATCTATATATAATATGCATATATGTATACATAGATAGAGAGGGATGTAGAAATGGATAGACCCAGAATGATACCACAGTACATGGACAAAATGATTGACCTCAACAATTGGCTAAGCTTCTGGTGTCATTCTAAGGGGATCCAGCATCTGTCTGCCTGGGACGATGTAATCGACAGTCCATGATGCTTTGCCAGAGATGGCCTGCACCTGTCACCCTCAGGATTCTGGATACTGGCTAAGACTCATGCCACCCCTATAGTGCCTTTGTCAGGCAAGGTTCAAATGACAAATTCACCACTGTAAACGGTGACATCTGTGACATCTGTGCAGTGACAGAGACCTGGTTCAAAGCTCCAGAGAGCACCCCTGCATTACCAGACTTCAATTCATACCACACCTTTTGGCCACCTAACCCAGAAAGAAGCACTAAAGGTGGAGGCGTGTCCATATTCATTAAGGATATCCACACCTCCAGGCTAGTTGCACAGCATAATGCATCTGAGGTATCCAATTGCAACTAACTCTGGGCAAGACCGCAATCCAAATCATAGCTTGCTGCAGACCCCCCACCATGCCCCAGGATTCACACCCCTCATTTCATGATACACTGGAAAGTATTGTGTACAACCCAACACCCTAATAATGGCCAATTTCACCTACCCCACCATTAACTGGAAAAAATACTCCTGTACCAACTCTATTGCTCAACGTTTTCTAGAATTTATAAATACCAACGCCTTGGATCAACTTATTCACACCCCCACCAGGGGCAGCTATATCCCAGACTTGGTCATCACCAACATGGGAAACCGGTGTTCCACACCAGAGGTCAATTCCTCATTGGGCAGATCCGACCACAAGGTAATCAGCCTAGACATCCACATCCCACCCCCAGCCCCAGTTAGGGACACCATCATTACAAACTTCTCAAAAGCCAATGCCACACTTCTTAAGACAGAAGTGGCAAACTGCATGACACTCATGCAGACGGACAATAGAGGTATGACTGCCGAATCCTACACAAATGCACTGTATAAGCACTTACACGAGTGCATGGATCATGCTATCCCTAAAAGAACCAAGATGTTATCCCCCAGACAAAGGAAGCCAGTCTGGTGGTCCTCTGCCATAAACAAACTCTACATCAGAAGAAAGAAACTGTTGCAAAAATAAGTAAATTCCCATGACTGGAGGAACTCCCTGGTCAACCTCAGTAAGAAGCTGAGATCCCTCATAAAATCCCCCAAAGCTAGTTACGAAAACAAAATTGCCACTGACTCTAAAGACAACCACAAAGCATTCTATAGCTATGTCAAGAATCTAAATGGGAACACTCAGATCTGCTCTGAGGTACAGCATAATGGCACTAAATATACAGAACCAACTGATATTGCCAACATCCTGGCAGATAGGTTCAGTGCTAACTTTACCCCCTCTCACCCCCTAGAGGGCCCATCTCTATACTGGAAGAATGCAAAGTCCCTATAATCACGGCTGCACAGGTAAGATACACACTCTCCAAAGCCAAGAACACAGCATCCATGGGACCTGACAATATCCCAGGCTGCGTTCTACATGAACCACTGAATGAACTGGCACCCTACCGCAGTGCCATGTTCAATCATAGCCTCACCTCAGGCTTTGTAGCCACTGAATGGCGCACCACAACACATCCCACTCCACAAAGGAGGAGCCACGATGGACCATGGTAACCACCGCCCCATTAGCCTGACGAGCCTGGTCTGTAAGGCCATGAAATGTACCATCATGGAACTCATAAACAAAGACATTGGTAATCTCCAAACTCTGGACCCTACTCAGTTTGGATTTGTAAAAGGCAGATCATGTCTCCTAAACCTGATTGACTTCTTTGAAGCAGTCACCAAAGCCATAGATGATGGTAAAATGGTTCACACAGCTTATGTAGACCTTGCCAAGGTTTCAACACCATCCCCCACTCTGGAATTATAGATAAGCACACTAAACTAGGTATGTCATAAGATGTGTTGCCAACTGGCTCACGGACAGAACCCACACTGTGAAAGTAGCGTATCCCAAATCCGACATCAGACCAGTGACAAGTGGAATACCACAGGGTTCAGTCCTGGGTCCTCCCCTGTTTGGTATCTACTTCTCTGAAGTGCAGGCCAACACAGAAGGTCTGTGGCTAACAAAGTTTGCAGTTGACTGCAAACTAGGAGCCATAATCGCAACTCCTAACGATGTGGGCAAACTACAAAAGGCCCTCACTGAGACAGATACCTGGTGTCAAAGCCATGGCCTGAAGCTCAATGCCAAAATGTGTATTGTCATCCTTGTGGTATAAACTCTGTACCCATGAACTACCACATAGCTGGTAGTCTACTTAATGATGAAAATGTGATAATAGACATTGGGACACAGGTGCACAGTAGTCTCTTCTTTGATAATCACGTCGCCACAGTGGTCGGGAAATCCTTTTACGTGGCTCATCTCATCACAAAAGGATTCCCATCCAGAAAAAAGAGGTCATTGTTCCCCTCAACGCATCACTTATTAGACCCATAATAGAGTACAACGCCCCTTTTGGTATGTACCTCACAGGACAACTACAACAACTGGAAAGACCACAGAAATACCTCACAAAGAGGATTACTGGCCTCAAACAGATGCCCTATGCAGACCGTCTCAAAAAACTACAGCTTGACTCCATGGCATATCGCCTACTCAGGGGTGATCTCTGCCTAACATACACAGCTATGTCAAACCTAGAGCTGTTGGACATGCTCCACTTAAAGAAATCCCAATCCCTCTGAGCTACACGCTCTAGGGACCTTAACCTTGTCACCACAAGAAACAGAACATGCTGGAGGGATAGAGTCCTGTCCCAGACACTTCTCATACTCTGGAATAGACTACCTATCTATGTCAAACAGAGCTCCTCATTAGCACTCTTCAAGAAAGATCTTGATGATTGGATGGGAAATGGGGAATTCACCCCGGGGATCACATCTGTGGCTCTGCTCGACAGGGGCATAGGAAAATACCTTTCTTGGGTGGCAAAAGCCAGGGTACATTTATTGGCTAGGCTTGTATGGGTCCTAGGGCCGATAGCCTAGTACCTACCTATGAACCTATGAACATATATAGATAGATGGATAGAATATGTATATACACATATTATGTAATAGACACATACATATATAGATATATATAGATACATACACATATACAGATACATATACATATACAGATAGATATGAATGTGTACAGATATGTATGTATATGAATATCTCTCTCTCTATCTCTCACCCCCCCCTCTCTCTCTCTCTCTCTATATATATATATATATATATATATATATATATATATATATAGATACTGAGAGAGGCACATGTGTGCAGATGTATTGCAACAGGTGCCTGGTGACAAAGGCATGTACTGAACACCAGTGCGGATACAGGAGTACCATAACCCATTCCAAATCACTTACACCACTAACCACCACATATGTGGTTGCCTGCCTAGTACTGGATGTGTCAGGAGGGAACATGGGAAACAAGTGTACAATAGCTTCTCCTGTGATATTCACAGTGGCACACCAGTCTTGTAATACCTGTACATGGTACATGTCAGCAGAAATGGTGGGTCAGCTAGTGAAATGTAGGTCACTGTACCCCTCTACACCTCACAATGTCCTACATGGTATGTACCTCCCATGACAACTACAGAAAGGGAGAAGGATACAGTCATACCTAACAAACAGTGATAATGCCCTCAAACACATTACCTATGCAGAGTGACTGACAAAACCACAGATAGAGTGCCTCTCAAACTACCGACACAGGGCATACCACTGCTGGATATACATAGTTAAGTCACACCCATAACAGCTGTCCAACAACCATGGTAACACCTCACAATATCCCCAGCATAAATGACCTATGTCTGTCATCCTTGGCACCGCAGTAAAGAGCACATGGTGGAGGTACAGGTTCCTACCCACAAATAGGCCATACCCTGGAGTAAACCACCCAGCATTACAAAGCAAGGCTCCCGATTAGTAGATGTCAGACATTCCCCTGTTGAATGTTATGCAGATAGGTAGTATGCCATATGAGTCACCCTGTGCAACTGTTTGACAGGAGCAAGTACAACCACATTACATGAGTCCCAAGGGGCAGGGTAGCATAACAGTATGCTGCTGTAGGCCCAGGTCCAATAGCATACTACCTGTCTATGACACAATGCACACACACATGTACTCATTGCAATACCAACTATGTGAGGTGGAATGCATGTGCCACTGACTGTGTGCAGGGTCTGTAATGGTGTGATTGCTCAGCATGACTTTGTGTCTGTCATGGTAGTGTGTGTCCTTGGTGTGAGGCCAGAGAAGGATGTGTCAGGTATTGGGATACAAACATACTACATTGCCATATGTTGTGCTGTGGTTCCCTGTATGTGACTGTGGTGTAGGTATGGCTATGGCAACAAAGACTATGGTGCATTACCAGGACATTTGTACTGTGCATTGCATGCATTGCATGGATTGACAATACTCCCCATACATTACCTTGATACATACCCCGAGTGTGAGGTTGTGCATTGGACCTCAAAAAGTGTGCTGACTGCTGGAGTCTACTTGTTTGTTGTATGGAGTGTGCCAGGCACTGTCACAGAGTTGTCGGCTGAGCACTGATATGTCATCATTCACATGTGTATCCCCCAATAGACAGACATGCTATATATGGCAGTTCAGTGATATCAATACAGTAGAGTTTTATGTGTGCCATATCACTTGCTCACATATTTTTCTTTTCCTTCCAGGGCAATGGTGCACCAGTGCAATCCCACGTACTCTGCTGCAGAGGAAGAGGAGATACACCAGAACCTGGTGCGGGATTTTGCCACACTCTTTTCCCGCACCAGCCAGAACCAGCAGGAGAGGGCTGCACTGTGGCAAGACCTTGTCCGTTGGGTAAATGACATAGGCATGCACAACCGGACATATGAGCAGGTACGCCATCACTGCAGTGATTTAATTATAAATGTCCATCAGCGTGCGTCTGATATCCACAGGCAACAGCTTGCCACAGGTGGTGGGGCGGCTATACACCCCCCCCTCACCAGACTGGAGGGGCTCCTCCTAAGTGTTGTGGCTCCAGCCCAACTACAACAACATTCACACACATGTGTAATGATGGAGGCTGGAGCCACCCAGCAGGAGGACTTGGAGCATGCAGGTAACATGCCATATCTATAGTTGACTGTTCTCTACACTGGTAGTTTATGCATGTGTGAGGTGTGTACTGTGTTTGTAGCTATTATCCTGGTAATTATTGTGCAAGAGTGATATTCTCAATATCGGCAGTAGACCTGTGAAAGCCAACTGTTGTACTACTGAACTGTATCATACTCACAGTATCAATGGCACAGTTGTGCCCACTGACAATGAATGTCTTATTTGTGCAGGTCCCTCTGGTGTAACAGCAAGGCAGCCAATCCATGCTGATGAGTGTGTAATAACATTCCTTTAATACTTATGATAGTAATAGTAATAATACCCTAAAATGGTATTGCTATGTGTGTGATTGCATGTGTGTCTGTGTCTGTGTGTTTGTATCTCATGTACTGAGGAGTGTGCATGTGTGCATGTGTGCATGTGCCCATGTGTGCATGTGTGCATGTGCCCATGTGTGCATGTGTGCATGTGCCCATGTGTGCATGTGTGCATGTGTGGTAACATTGTGGGCACATTGTAAGCTGTGTTTCCTGTCTTCTTCTCACAGGTTCTGGTGCTGCTCTAGTGGTGTGCAGCAGGGAATCTGAATCTGCTGCTGGGGATAGTGATAATGAAGATACCTGTGTAATGGCACAGGGAGGTGTGCCAGGGTCCGTTGTTGGTCAGCCATTTGACAGTACACAGATGTCAACCCCATCAATGCGTACAGTCATCCTGCCAATACATCCATTGTCACCAATATCCCTAGGTGATGGACAGCATACAGTGGGCATTGACCAAGGTAATGTGGTATCAGTGGCACATGCATCCCCTCACAGCAGCCATGGCCAGAGTTCTGACATGGTACCACACAGGCAGATGTCCAGGGGTTCTCGTGGGAGCATCCGTGGTCGTACTTCCCCTGTCAGACGTGCCACAGAGGTCTTTCAACCTCAGCTATGTTCCGGGCTGTAATGCAGGCACAGTCACATATGGAACGGTACACCAGACAGGGTCTGAGGGAGCTGAGAGCACATCACACTGCTATGAATGACACTATGCGTGACGTTGCAGCTGCCATCCGTAATTTCACCGAGTTCATTGACAGACGTTGGGGGGACACATTAGATCTGTTCCACAACTACATGTCCATGAGCCAGGGCAACACAGGGCGGTTGAGGTGTCGACGTGGATGAATGCCAGTAACAGCAGCAGCTGGCAGTCGTCGCGGATGACAACAAACCCACGGCCGCTCCCATAGTACCAGTACCAGCCCCAGCAATGCTAGTTCTGTGCTGTCATCAGTCCACCCTAGGAGACCATGTGCATGTGGCTCTGGACAGTCCCAGCAGGGACATGTCTCCAGTCAACAGCCATCTGCTTCTGATGACAGTACCCAGTCTGGCTTAGTACCTGATACTGTCCGTAGCACCCCTGTCAGGCACAGGCACCATGTCCGTGGCCAGAGACAGTGATCTGTACGACCTGGCAGGTGCAGTCTGTGGCTGTCCACAAACACCCGTATATGGCGGCCACAAGGTGGAACTGTGTGCATGCATACACACATGCATAATGCTAACACCTAGGGTTAACACATACACGCACACACTGCATCAACATTGCCCCATCTTCTACGGTTGTCCCTCACTAACACACACACACACACATACATGTCGATTGGTTGTATCAGTGGCAGACTCAGGCATACCAAGTACACACCCTGTGCATATGATGAAACTGTGCCACCTCCTGCAATCTGTAACATTGATGCAGGACCGGTTAACATGGTGCTGATGCACAGGGTGACTATATAGATGTGTAGTAATATTATCATGTTGTCAACTGTACAGTGTAATGATATCATTGTGGGTATATCCCAGCATGCCTGATGCATTAACAGTATGATTGTCATTGTATTGTTTGGTACACCCCTATTAATTACCATAGTGTAATGTCTGCACATCTTTGCATTCTGCTGGTAAGGCTTTAAACAGAAGGACACCTACATAGGTAGCACAGGGGATAAGTAAATGGAAGTTATGGTGGACATGTAAACCGCAAGATGCATGAAGTACAACCTCTACTCTGCATGGAGAATGTTGATATCTGTGCAGTAATAGACAACAGGTTCAAGACTCCCAAGAGCACCCTAGCACTACCAGGTTACACCACATACCATGCTTGACAGCCCCAGAACACACAACTAACTATGACAGGAGGTGAGTCTCATTAAATGTCAGGGATACTGTGGTGGCAGGGCAGGTAGCACACAGCCTACTAAGTTGGGGAATGCTGATTGAGGGCTCAGTGTCTGTCATTATAAATGTGTATCAGTTCTGGTTTAAGCAGCTGGGCTTCAGGCCAGTTATTTGACATTACAAAGGTTCATGGTCTGCACTCTTGTGGGAGGAGAGGCTGGACTCTGCCCATCTGAGCTGGGAATTTCTGGCTAAAGGCTTATAGTGCCTGCATATTTGAACTGTTTCTTACTGAAATTGGTACACCTTGTTTGCTGTAGCATAGACTAGATCCATGCCTGCTGATTGTAGCTTTGTTTGTATGCTTGTTTGCTTGTTATTTCCCTGAAACACTAATTCCACCTGATATGCAGCTTTACAGCGCCTCTGTGGATCCCTAGTGACATGTACATTGCTTACTGTATGTATGTCCTTGTTTCCCTTGACAGAAAGTTAGTGTTTGTCATTTATGCAATTAAGTTACCTGTAACACATTGCATTTGAGATACCTGGCACTTGCTCACTAAAGCATGTATATATGCCAGCAGTAACAAATTAAAAGCACTACACCCTCACAAACTCACCTTGCGTACCTTGTTCCCCATTGGCCCTTTTTGTTGTTAATTATAAATAAATTCCCAATACTATCCTAGCATGTTCAAAGGTCAGTTGTCAAGCTCCTCCATGGTCCAGCTGGTGAATCTGGGAATCTAGAAGCAATGTTACAACTGCCTCATTTACACAGTCAACCCTCTCCTCCTCCCAACAAATTCCACCACATGTGAGAGATGCAACCATATATCCAAACTGCAGGCTAAGCTCTCTCAACTCAGTACTGGCAAAACCTGTCAGGAGGAGAAGGAAACCATGGTCACTACAATTCCAGTCGCACATAGACCTACCACGACAGCAATCCAAACAAATAAACACACACAACCATACTCAGAGTCTCTAAATAAAGGTCTGCCTATGCAGCAGACACCTCCAAAGCAGACACACAAGCAACCGCTACCCCAGAACAGAACACGTGCAACACATAGCTCACAAAGCCAGTGTGCCGAACAGTCACAGCATGTAAGGCTAAACAACACACCTGCTACACTTGTGATGGGTGCCTCTGTCATCAGGTACACTGATGTTCCGCTCACCAGGCTGAACAAGGAGAAGGTCACGGTGAGATGCCTGTCGGGCGCTATGATCTGCTACCTAACACAAGCACACAGGTCACTCCAAGGCATGTACAAATATGACTCAGTCAGTGTCCATGCCAGTGTGAATGACCTGAGACATACAGCCCTGGACTACATGATGAGAGACATAGAGGAGCTCTCTGAGCATGTGGCCCAGACTGGCATGACCCTGACCTTGAGTAGCATCTTACCCTCACCAAGAATGATGCCACAATATGTAGACAAGATGATCAATTCAGACAATTGGCTTATATTTCAGTGTCATTCAAAGGGGATCCAATGCCTGTCAGCCTAGGATGACATGCTCAACAAGCCACTCTGCTTTGCTAGGGACAGCTTGCACCTGTCACCCATGGGCTTTCGGATATTGGCAAAGGCTCTTGATACACCCATAGTGCCTTTTTTAGGCAAGGCTCAACAGACAAGACCACCTCCATAGGTATCACAAGGGATAGGAAACTAATAGTAATGCTACTCAACGCCAGCAGTGTAAACCTCAAGATGCATGCACTGGAAACTGTCCTTAGCATGGAGAACATCAATATCTGTGCAGTAACAGAATCCTGGTTCAAGGCCCCCAAAAGCACCCCAGCACTGGCAGGTTATACCTCATACCATGCTTGTCGGCCACATAACTTGCACCGAAACGGAACAGGAGGGGGAGTATCAATATTCATCAAAGATACACACACCTCCAGGTTGGTGGCACAGCATGAAGCATCAGAGACTATCCATGTGCAACTAACAGTGGGTAAGACTGCCTTCCAGTTCATAGCCTGGCAAACACCACACTCCTAAACCCAGGTAACCCACTTGGCCTACTTAAGAATACATGTATATCTGCAGGTGTCTCCAAACAACAATATATTGGGCAGCTTCATTTACCCACACATAGACTGTGAGCATTACTGTAGCTCTTGCCCTAGGTGTAAAGTTCCTAGAATCCATACAATCAATTGCTATGGAACGACTTGTTACCACTCTCACAAGTGGGGAATACATGCTGCACCTGTTCATCACCAACATGTGGACTATATGCTCCAGACCAGAAGTGTATCCCTCGCTGGTAAGATGACACCATAGACTACTCTTACTGTATATTCACATGCCAAATGCAGCCCCTGCACAGAAAACCACAGTCATAAAGTTGTGTAATGCAAATTACATGTATTCACATGAGACAGTCTTCACACATGGGAACTATTTCAGGTCACAGGTACATATGTTTATGTGGCACACACACATACCTCATGTGTGCATTGACATTACTGATATGATCTATGTCATACAATATTAAGAGCAACACCCCACATACATGGACAGACTGTGTGACAAAAACACACATGGCATTTGTAAGATTTAAACCCCTACCGAACTATGTTATGACACTTGAGAGAAATGCATTAGCAGAGCACACTATTTGCTTTACTGGGAGGTTACTCTTCTCCTGCTGTACTTATAGGGTGCTGACATCATCAGTGTTTAGAATGAGGAATGTGCATCATGCAGTGCGTTCTTGTAGTTGGCAAAAGGGACATTTTCTTCACACAGAATTGCACACACACTAATCCCCCTCACCCAAACTGAGCATTTGCAAGATTCAAATCCCTATATAACTATGTTATGACACTTGAGAAAGATGCATTAGCAGAGCGTGCCATTCTCATTATTGGGAGGACTCTTTTCTCCTGCTGTACTTATAGGGTGCTGACATCATCAGTGTTTAGAAAGAGGAATTTGCATCAAGCAGTGTGTTCTTGTAGTTGGCAAAAGGGACATTTCTTTCACACAGAATTTCACACACACTAATCCCCCTCAACCAAACACACACACTGAGCACTTACAGGATTCAAGCCCCTATCTATGTTATGATACTTGAGAGAGATGCATTAGCAGCGCACGCTATTCACATTACTGGGCAGTTTTCCTTCTCCTGCTATACTTATAGGGTGCTGACATCATCAGTGTTTAGAAAGAGGAATGTGCGTCATGCAGTTGGCAAAAGGGAGATTTTTTTTGCACGTACTAATCCCTCTCACCCCAACACGCATTGAGCATTTGCAGGATTCAAACCCCTACCTAACTATATTATGACATTTGAGAAAGATGCATTAGTAGAGCGCACTATTAGCATTAGTGGGAGGCTTGCCTTCTCCTGCTTTACTTATAGGGTGCTGACATCATCAGTGTTTAGAAAGAGGAATGTGCATCATGCAGTGTGTTCTTTTAGTTGGCAAAAGGGACATTTGTTTCACACAAAATTGTGCACACACTAAGCCCCCCTCACCCAAACTGAGCATTTGCAGGATTCAAACTCCTACTTAACTATGTTATGACACTTGAAAGAAACACATTAGTGGAACATGCTATTTGCATTACTGGGAGATTTCTCTTCTCCTTCTGTACTTATAGGGTGCTGACATCATCAATGTTTAGAAAGAGGAATGTGCAACATGCAGTGTGTTCTTCTAGTTGGCAAAAGGGACATTTCTTTCACACAGAATTGCACACACACTAATCCCCCTCACCCAAACACACACACACACACTGAGCATTTGCAGGATTCAAACATGGATGTGACATTGCAAATTCAACCCCTGGGATCTCCACTGTGTCCCTGCTTGACGGAGCACAGCACACTAGCCTTACATGGTGCCTTCTGTGACCTACTTTACAGAGGCACAGTAGCCTACTGTACTGGGGAGGCAGATGCCAAGCACACTCTGGCTAAACTTGTATTCCCTAGGGCAAACAGCCTAGTATTGACCTCTACACCCATATGTTTAATTTTCAGATGCACAATATTTGTTGCTGACACACTGTTTGCAGGTCTTTATTGCCATAGCTTTCCCTGTTTCTATGTACAACTTGTGTATCTGTGGAAGATGTTTGAATATGTGTGGGATCCACTATCTAACTTATGTCTCTGTAGTCATTTAACTGTGTGCACTGGGTAGATTGCTGTATTGTGGTTGGTTCCTGGTTTAACATACAAATACCAGATATGTGTGGCCAACTACTAAACTGAGACATGGCCTAAGTGTTTGAGCATGCCCAGTTCAGGCATATTCCATGGCTTGTTGCCTGACATATGTCTCATTTATCAAAGTGTGCGAGCATGCCCAGTGCGTGCTTTCCATATGTTGAGATCTTCAGTCCACCACATTTGTGGGTGTGTGTGAACTTCAACAATATTTCACATTTATAGTTGTGTGTTGGGAGTCATGTTGTGTACATACTGCCCAACTGCTTTTTGTCTGAACCCAACAGGGCTTATACTGTGCCTGCAGGGTTTCCATGAGATAGTTTGCATACAGTTGTCAATATCCTTTCATACTGACCATACACTGTAATATTGTATAGTGTACTGGTTCAGTACTTTCACTGTGGTGGACAGTATCCTGGGTTTCAGTTCTATTACTGCTTTAAATATTCATAGTGAGCACACCAGACTGGTTAAGGGCCAGTTGTGCACATATGACCATGCTGCATTTTGTTCGGATATGGACTACTTACACCAGGCTTGTCCAACATTGGTAGTGTATTCCACAACTTGGGTGGACATTGACAAACACTAGTGATGTGCCCTAGGCCATTTCTACTGCTAGTCAGAGAGTGTGTTTGTCCTTCAACACACATTGTAACTGGAATTTGACATGATATATTTCAAGGTTAGTATACTGTGCCTCTGTCTACCTGTGACATAACAGTGATACCCAGGGTAAACCTACCATCTCCCATCCACTCATCATGATTCCTGTTGAGGAGAGTCAATGAGGGACTCTCTGGCTAACCTGTACTGGGAGTTTACTCAAGAGTGGAGTGAGCTTCTGGGTTATGGATCAATCACTACAGCATGTTCTATGTATGTCAGTGCTGGGGTTCAGGTCTCTCATGTGCATAGCTCACTGGCATTCAGATTGTACAAGGTGCAGCATGTTCATTGATTCCAGCTTGGACATGGCTTTATACATCAGGCACAGATTGCCTCTGGGCAGGCAGTATGGCACTGTGTGGAGCTGCGGTTTGTTTAATCAGGCAACACATGGCATCTGTTTGAGCTCTTTGATCCACCTGGTGGGGTACTTTTGGGGTCTTTCCAGTTGTTGGAGGTGTCTGCTGAGGTACATCCCACAGGGGCCATTGTACTCAATTGTGAGACTGATGAAGGATGACTAAAGAGGCACGATGACCTCCCCTGATCTAGATCTGACTACCTTCATGATTAGGTGGGTATATGGTATGTTTCTGTAACTACTACAGCCACATGATTGTCAAATGCAAGATATCTATCAAATTGTGTCCCCGGGTCTCTTATTACTTCTAAAGTACTTAATGGGTTAACACCTATGTGGTAATTGGTGGGCACTTACTGTTTATCCACAGAGGATGACTATACACTTTTCTGCAATTAGCTTGATGACATAGCTCTGGCACCAGTTGTCTGTTTCTATGTGGCCCTTTTGTAGGATGCTTGTGTCAGCTGGAGGGTCAGATAAGGTGCTCAGTTTGTAGTCCTCTGCAAACTTGTTCAGACACAGTCTTTCCATGTTGACATGTACCTATGGGAAATATATACTATACAAGGGAGGTCCCAGGAATGAGCCTTGTGGGATGCCGGTTGTAGCTGGTTTGTAGTCTGACATGGCTACAGCATGTCTGACCATGTCAGTTCTGTCCTTGGGCTGGTTTGCAACCCATCTACTGACATAGGGGTTTATATTTAAGCTGGTGAGCTTGTCTATAATGAACACATGGGGTATTGTATGGAAGGCTTTTGCAAGGTCCAGATAGGCTGTGTGGACCACATTCCCCTCATCAATGGCCTTGATGACTGTTTCAAATGAGTCAGACATGTTTAAGGGGCAGGATCTGCCCTTAAGAAAGCCACGCTGGGTAGGGTCCAGTGTCTGTAGGTCCCCAAAATCTTTATTTCTGAGGTCCATGATGATCCTTTCCATAGCTTTGCAGACCAAGCTTGTCAGGATTCTGGGGTGATAGTTTGCAGAATCCATTCAGGCACCACCTTTGTGGAGAGGGACCACTGTTGCTGTACACTGCTCTTTGGGTACATATCCTGTGGTAAGGCTGAAATTGAGCAGTAGTGTTATTTGGCATTCCATTCTTCTTGGAGTTCATGTTGGACAGAGCCCAGGACACCATCGCGTACCATTGATGCTGTGTGTTTTGCTTTGAAGATGCTGCCTGTTACCTCAGCATCTGCAATGTCAGGGGGCCAGCACTCTGCTGGGATAGATATTTGTCATTTTGGGGGGGGGGGGGTTTGCACTGAACCTGTCAGGTTGGATGTTGGCAATGTGTGTGGGTTTGGTGTATTGTTTGTAATATTTGGTAATTCAGAGCATATCTGTGAATTCCCAACAGGGTTCCTACCATCAGTTAAGACAGCCTTGTGATTAACATTAGTGTCCTGTACAATTTGTATCTCCATAGGTTCATAGGTTCATACTGGGCTATCGGCCCTAGGGCATTTATCAGCCTAGCCAGAGTGTGTGTGGCTTTCGCCACCCCTTGCTATGTGAATATTATGGCCATTTAGGGTTTACTTTACTGTGCCTCTGTCTAGATGTGACACACTGAAGACCCCCAGTGTAAATCTACAATCTCCCATCTACTTGGCAAGATTCCTGTTGAAGAGAGTCAGTGAGGGGTTCTGCCTAACATGGAGTGGGATTCTGTTCCAGAGTGTAGGGAGCCTCTGGGTTAGGAATCTGTCTCTCCAGCACATCCGATTTATTTATGTGTTGAGGCTGACATCTGTCGCTCTCACAGCTCTGATGGCTTTGGATTTTCTGAGGTGGAGCATGTCCATCAATTCTGTATTAGACATGACGTTGTACATCGGGCATACATTGCCTCTGGGTATGCAGTATGTGACTGCATACAGCTGGGGTGTTGTCAGCCAAGCAGCATATGACAAATATTTGACGCCCTTTATCCTCTTGGTGAGGTACTTTTGAGGTCTTTCTAACTGCTGCAGGTGTCGGGTAAGGTGCATCCCAAATGGGGCATTGTACTCAATTATGTGCCTAATAAGAGAAGAGTATAGGGGCACAATGACCTCTCTTGATGTAGATGTGAATCCTTTCATGATAAGGTGGCCAATATAGGTGGTCTTCCTAGCCACGTTGGCAAAGTGAGTGTCGCATGTGGGGTTACTGTCCACTTGTGCCCCTAGGTCCCTGATTACTTCTTACATACGTAATGGATTACCACCTATGTGGTGATTTGTGAGTACCTTGTTTGGTATTTGGGGAGACATTCATACTCTCCAGTGTCTTCAGGAAGGTTGAGTGGTGTTCCTGGGTCTGAAAGGGTGGTCTGTAGCATGCTACAAACTGTACAGCGGTTTTGCCTACAGTTAGTTGCACATGGATGGTCTCTGATGCTTCATGCATTGTCATTTACCTGGATGTGTGGGTATCATTGCTGAATATGGATACTCCCCCTCCTTTTGTGGTTTGGTCCAGGTTTTAGGGCCAAAAAGCATGATTTGAGGTATAACCTGGTAGTGCTGGGGTGCTCTCCAGAGCCTAGATGCAGGTTTCCATCACTGCACATACATCGATGTTCTCCATACTGGGGAGGGCCTCGAGAGCGTGCATCTTGTGGTTTAGACATCTGGCATTGAGCAGCATTACCCTCATGTTTTTTCCAGTTATGTTTTCTGGGGAGGTGGGTTTGTCTTTTCAGCCTTGCCTACAAAAGGCACTATGGAGGTGGCAAGAGCCTTTGCCAATATCCAGACACACAGGGGTGACATGTGCAAGCCATCCCTGGCAAAGCAACGTGGCTTGTCAAGCATGACATCCCAAGCAGACACACATTGTATCCCCTTGGAATGACACCAGTAATTGAGCCAATTGTTAAAGCTGATCATTCTGTGTTTGTACTGTGGCATCATTCTTGGTGGGGGTTGGATGCTGATCAGGCTCAGAGTCATACCAGCCTGGCCTACATAATCGGAGAGCTCCTCTATGTCTCTTTACATGTAGTCCAGGGAGGTACGTCTCAGGTCATTCACACCAGCATGGACAATGACTGAGTCATATCTGTACTTGCTTTGGAGTGACCTGCATGATTGTGTTATGTGGCAGATTGTAGCAGCCTACAGGCAGCTTACTGTACCCTTTTCCTTGTTCAGTCACGTGAGCGGGACATCAGTGTGTCTGACTATGGAGTCACCTATTACAAGTGTATCAGGCATGTTGTTTGTCCTTACGGGCTGTGACTGTTTGGCACACCGACTTTGTGTACTATGGGTTGCATGTGCTATGTTTGGGGGTAGTGGTTGCTTGGGTGTCTGCTTTGGAGGCCTCTGTTGATTTGGTGGTTTTTAATTAGAGCCTCCAGGAATGTTTTTGTGTGTTTATATATTTGGTTTGCAGTTGTGATAGGTCTATGTGAGTGGGTTTGTGGTGTGTGTGGTTACCTTCTCCTCCTGACTAGTTTAGACAGTACTGAGTTGAGAGAGCTCAGCCTCCAGTTTGGAGACGTGCTTGCATCTCTCACATATATTTGTATTTCTTGGGGGGTGGAAGGGTTTGTCTGTGTACATGAGGCAGGTGTAACATTGCCCAAGATTCACAGATTCAACTTGTTGTAGCTGGCCTTAGTGACTTTTATGACTGGCCATATTTTATTGCCATAATACTGATCAGAGATTACTTCCCTTTTTGGGTTTGCTCTGTCATGTGGTGACTTCCTCATTCTCATGCATGGTTTGGTAATGGCTGTGGTCCACCATGCCAGATGCCTGTGTGTATGGTATTGGGCCTTGGTTTTATTTGGGATTTCATAATCCATGCATTCCTGACTGTGTTCATAGAATGCATTTATAAAGGGTTCTGAGGTGTGGCCCATATTTTCCACAGGCACAGGGCCTTTAATGGATTCCACATCAGTTTGGAGGAGTGCAACATTTCCTTTACACATGTTTTTCACTGTGGTTTTCTGGCCAGGGACTGTGGTCCGGATGTGAATATCCAGTGTGATTACTCTATGGTCTGATCTTACCAGTGAGGAATACACTTCTCATCTGGCCATAGAGTACCCATGTTGCTGATTATCACATCCAGTATGCTTACCCCTCTTGTGGGAGTGGTACATTGTTCCTGAGCATTTTGGTTTATGGATTCTGGGAACCTTTGGCCTAGGGTGTTGGTGTGGGATAATGCTCCCAGTCTATGTTTGAGTATTTTCAGTCACCCAATATAATGTTGTTTGGAGAGCTTGATATTTCCATGTGTTCCAATGTAGGCCAAGTGCAGTTCCTGGCATTAGGAGGGTAGTCTGTAGCAGGCTACAAACTGGCAGGCAGTCTTAGCCACTGTTATTTGAGCATGGATAATCCATGCTGCTTCTTGCTGTGGTACCAACATGGGGGTGTGGTTATCCTTGACAATTATTGCTACTCACCCTCCTTTTGTAGTTTGTTCCATGTTTTGGGGCTGTAAAGCATGGCATGAGGTGTAACCTGGTAGTGTTAGGGTGCTCTTGTGAGCCTTAACCCAGTTTTCTGTTACAGGACAGAGATCAACATTCACCATGCTGAGGGGAGTTTAGACTGCATGCATCTTTCAGTTTGGACATCTGGCATTGGGTAGCATTACATCTAGGTTCTTATCCCTTGTGATACCTATGGAGGTGGAGCATCGTGTCTTGCTCAGCATGTCATCCCAGGCTGGCACACATTGGATCCCCTTTGACTAATGGCAATACTTAAGCCAATTATTGTAATTGATCATCTCGTCTTCATATTGTGGCATCATGCTTGGTGAGGGTAGGATGTTAGTCAGGGTCATCATGTTTGCATATACTACATGGTGTTACATTGCTTAACACATGGCAATCATGCCTCAGGTGGTGCTGCAGGGCTGTCTATGTTGGATGCACATACTACACTCCCTGTACATGTTTGATAGCAGGTTGTGTTAACTTAGGCATCCCTTTTACTATATGTGTGAGTCAGAGAGAGGTACCATTTCCTGGGTTCCTACTGAGCCAGTGTATGTGCTATGTGTTGCCACTTTGCCAAGGCCAAGGCATACTGGGCATGCCTCCTTCTGCCTACTGGGGCAGGCTCAGGTTGTTCCTCCTCTGAGTCACGCTCTGCCTGTGATTGGCTTGGCAATGGTGGGGGGCTGTTTGGCCCAGCCCTATGCTGGTCCTGCTGCAGCTGTTTTTGCAGAATCATATTATGTAGCATAGCACATACCATGACAATTTGGGTACATGTAGTTGGTGAGTACTGCAAGACTCCACCAGATGTGTCTAGGCACCGGAACCATGACTTGAGCAGCCCAAACACATGCTCGATTACATTTCATGTTTGTGCGTGTGCCTCATTATGGCATTCTTGTTCAGGTGTGTGTGCATTTCTGAAGAGTGTCATCAGCCACGGCTCCAGTGCATAGCCAGCATCCCCCACTAAGTGACCATTTGGGATGTCCCCATTGGCAAATGTCTGGTACAGCTGCATCAGATGCCAGATATGGGAATCGTGGTAGCTTCCAGGGCAGCCAGCACACACATTCATTATTATGCCCTGGGCATCACACATGACCTGGCCGTTGATGGAGGGGAAGCCCTTGTGGTTAATGTAGGCCCTACCCCGCTCACCAGCTGGTGCTTTGATGCGTATATGCATGCAGTCTATTGCACCCACTACCTCAGGGTATTCCGCTATTTGCTGGAAGAGATGCATGTTGCTGGCCAATACCTCACGGGAATTGGGGAAATATACATGCTTACCGAGATGTGCTGAGATGGCATCCAGGAACTGGTGCAGTACCCTGGATGCTGATGCCTGTGATATCCCCATCATATCACCAGTTTGTCTCTGGAAGGTACCTGTTGCTCGTATTCTTAGGCCAACACATACCTTGGTTTCCACTGGGATGGGTTCCCCTCTGTTGGTTTTGTGTGTGAGGCGTGGCCTGCACAGCTCAACAATTTGCTGCAGGAGGTCTCTGTCCACTCTATAGCGCTCAACTATCTCCAGCTCATGTAACCCCTGGTAGGTGACCCTGGGCCTGCACACTCTTCTCCGTCTCCTCACTATGGGTTGTCTGGCAGCATTTGCATAGTCACCACCCTCAGCAAGTTGCATATGTCTCCTTATAACAGCTATGGCAGCCCCTAGCATTTTTGGTCTGAGTGAAGCTTTTTCAGTTTTCACTTCTAGTAGCTTACTCCTCTGTTGCAGTGTCTCTTGAGAGAAACATTCTGCACTGTTGTTTGCAGAGTTTTAAGTGCTGGGCTACTGTTCTGCCTGTGTAATTGCCTGCTTCTGATTGTTTTCACCTGCTAGCTCTGCCAGTAATTTCTGCTAGCTTCCTACTGTTTCCCATGCTTCCTTTTTCCCTTCTGTTTCCTCAGGGGGGAGCAATGCGCATACCAGCAAAAACACGCTCACAGTGGCTAACAGGCGCGCCCACATGCTTAGACGGACTAGAATCTGCTTATTCGGGTTAAAATGCATGCACACCAGCTCAAACAAGCATACAGGTGTTTAAACAGGCTCCTACATGTGTATTCTGCCTTAAACGCGCCCACTCACGCTTACACGCGCGCACTCTATCTTACTCGTGCCTACCAATGCACACTCGTGCGCATGCACGCCCAGCAAGAAACTTTGGTGTTATCCATCGTGTACACCTTCCATTTCTTGGCTTTCCCACGCCTACTTGTTGACACTCCTCTTTCCATGATATGTGACTGACAGCTTTCACATGCCATTGTGTTCCAATGAGCTGCATTCCTTTCATACATTCCCCCTGTGATGTCACCAATCTCCTACTCTGTTACTTCCCCCTTATCCTACTCCTACACTGCACGAATTGTGCTCATTTTCTATGTAACAGTGCGATTCACTATCCTACCACTCATTTACATAGGATTGCCTACTAATGCTTAGTTACATGTCTTACACTCCGCTTCCCCCCTATGCAACCCCTACTCGGTGGCCATGTTGTTTTACCCTGCTAGTCCCTTCCATTGTATACTCATGCTTTGCATAAAGCCACATTTGTGGGTTTAATATTTTTATTTTTTGTTTTTCTATAGCGCAGCCGGTTTGCGCGATGCTGAGCTACATATAAACATTATTTTTATTTCATGTTTGCATCAGGGTACATTGCCAGTGGCCACATTTTTGGCCATTTGCATGCTGCCTGCAACATTTGCAACCTTTATTTGGGGCTGACAAGGCTCCATTGCGTTATTTGCAGAACGGTACTCAGTTATCAACTGAGTAATTTCTGCAGATAACACGGCTCTTACACAGTCAGGTTTCTGCTTCCTGGATTGCAAATTTACCTCATTTGCATGCCTTTCGGCTGCCAGTGAGGTAATTAGCATATCCAAGCCCTGCCCGTGTAAGAGCCATTTTAGGTGCTCTCTTACACACACATTCAGGCTGTTCCTGGATCGCAATGGCTGCATGGAGTCTTACACTACTGTTAGACTCCGTGCAAGCCATCGTGAATCCTGCCCAAGGGTTTATTAATAGTTGCTATTTTTGTCATCTTCACAAATGCATTCCATTCCTTTTTGCCTGCAGCAACTTGAAAATGGGTCTATGTTTAGCCATCGGATGAAACTTTCATCAAACAGCTAAACACAGAACTCTATCGATCGAATGTTCAATCATCAAATGCTCATTTTAGTGAACATATGAGATGGGGAAAATAACTAGTTGTTGAACACTTCCACAACTCACATACTACAGTATTTAAAACCCATCCAGTTGGGGTGTATTTAAACCCACACCCCGCAACTATATATGCCAATTCTGAGATCGCACCACCTGTGGGTGGGTGAAAGGGCTTTGAAATGCTGTGGTGTGTGAGATGGAGAAGTGTTGAGCAACTAATTACTTTCCCCATCTCACACATCTGCTCAAATGAACGTTCGATGAATGAAAGTGCTGTTTAACAGTTCAATGAAAGTTTCATTTGACAGCCAAACATATACCCCTTGAAAACATTGGTTAAGCCACTAAAACATACCTATGATTTTTGGAATGCTCTCTCTCTCTCTTATTATCAAGTGCAATTTCAATTACAGTATGCCCTCTTTCACCGTACCTAGTAAAACTGAATACTACAGGGCTCTATTAATAACTCACTCTGCTTTACTACATTTATTAGCAGCTAGGGCACAGCAAGATATACCTAGCATTTGTGGTCTAAACACCTTATTCCTATAAGGACATGGTCAGAAATATCAACATCCCAAATTTGTCGCATGTGGTTAACGAGGTTGCCAGTCAATTTCATATCAGTTTCACTAAGAAAAATGCATTTTTTGTAGTTCATGAATAACAGATTTCAGCTCTGACTGGCATATTACTTACCCCAGTGACATTCTGCTAAGATGTGTTCTGAAGCATATTTCTAATGCATGAATTGCTCCATTGTTGATATTTCAAGCCAATGTGGACTGGTTTAGCAAACCTAACAGTCAAGCCAAGTCTGCTTACTTAACTCCCAAAAGAGGCATAACTTCCCAAACAGATTTTAGACTCCCAGATACATTGCTGTCAAAGGTCCAATGATGCTTAAAGGACATTGTTTAGAGGCACACACAACGTATGAAACAGGCACAGATATGGACATCATGAGGAGAAATATTTTCATTACAAACTTGTTGCAGAGGTGTTACAAACTTTGCCAAATGGGGGTGCTTTAAAAAGGATCATTATACCCATGAAAATGAACGAACACTGGCTGAAAGAGAAAGGAAAGTTCTTCTATATAGAAACATCTGTACTTTATGTAAATTGGAGGGTTTGCCAGTTGTCCATAGCAGCACATGATGAAGAGAGATTCTTCAAATTCAAAATGTGAACTTTGTGGAGATTGAAAGTTCCCCCACCCAGTGAAATGTGTTCTGCACTAAGGTGCTATATGCACAGAGTTGGTTGGGTTTAGGTGGGGGACAGAAGCTTCCATTCCCACTCAGAAAATTTCTTCTGACTACAGAAATCATGAAATAGGATTTGATGACTCCATCTTTGCCCATCCTAATTTATGCACCCGGAGTGGCTCTTGTAAAATTCTGTATGAGTTCTTGACTGGATTACTGAGTCACCTCATGTGTGTTCTTTGAAAGATGGCCAAGATTATCACCACTACTGATTTACAGAGCCCTGGGCTTCTTCCTTCCAGAAAATATAACTGATATGGACAAAGATACATGTACTATTTCAATGCATTCACTCCTCTCTCTGTTACGATCACCCATTTATTTCTAATCTACATTTTCACTTCTTTATCTCTATCTCCCCTTTCCTTTTTTCTTATTTCTTTACCTAGTAACCTCCAGTCTTTTTTCATTCATCTATCTCCCCTTTCCCTTTTTTATCTACTAGTCAGTTTTACACCTTTTTCCAGCAATATTATTGTAAACTTGACTTACTTATTTCTTTTCAGCTATTGATCATATATGCTTGAAGGTATTTTTTATTTTATACTATAGCCAATACTAGCTCTCCACAACCTATTGCGCTAAGTCCGACAGTAGATGAAAATTTATTGGGATATAAAAATTTCTCTGATTCTACACTTTGTTATGTAACTACATACAGTTTTGATTCAAGCCAAATATTAGCCATAATACGGAAGAATTGGGACTTTATACTAAGTAATCCTATTTTGATTAAAAAATTTGGTCAATTTCCTACATTTGTTTTTAGAAGGAATAATAATTTGAAAGAATTATTACAAAGAGACATCCCGAGTAAATTTTACAACAAGAGATTAGGCATGTATCCATGTGGTTTTTGTAACAGATGTTATAAAACAAAGGCAGGGCAGACTTTTACAGTAAAAGGAAAAAAGTTCGATATCAGAAAACCCCTAAACTGTGAAAGCAAGTCCGTGGTCTATATAGCGATCTGCGATTGTTGTCCGTCTTTCTATATAGGAAAGACGGACCGCAGATTACGTGATCGCATATACGAGCACACTTACTAATTAATAACAGAAATGAGAATAACGCACTTGCTAAACACATTATTGACCAGCCAGGACATAGCTTTTCATTCATGGCAATTGACCAGATAAAACAACCTGTTAGAGGTGGTCCTTTCAAGTTATTATTGGAAATCTTAGAACTTGAATGGCAGTTCAGGACTGATTCATTTTATTACCCTGGTTTGAATGAAAGTTGCAACATTTTACCAGTGTTGAAATTAAGAAGTTACCTGCGTTAAGCAGTCCAAAGTTTGTATTTGTTAGAGATGTATTTGTTAGAGATGTGTGTACCTGTGATACATTTTTTTACAATAATTTTTTTACAATAACTTTTATAACTCCTTAAGTTGCATCACATATATACTTTTTAGGTTGCACATTTTTCTCGTGCATTATTTGATTATATTTATGAATATTTTTAAATAAGTACCTATAGATGGTTACTATATGTAACACAATGCATTTTGTAAAGACTATAATATACTAAAGCATTTTTAAAGTAAGTTTGACCTATTATGTGTTAATGTGGTAGAGTATCTCCTAGTATTAAATCGTATCTCCTAGCACGAAATATTTCCATGAGTTTAAAGTATCATTACTATTTTAGATATTACTATTATTAGGAGTCAATACTGGTGTTGACTGTAATATTATATGCTTATGCATTCTTTTTAATTGAATTTTAATATAATATAATGTTTTGTCATAGCGTATTTTGTAATGCAAGTTGACATAGCTGAATTTTAAATTTGTGATTGACACACCTTCTGACATCACTTCCTATTTGAACGTTTTAAAAGAAAAAGAAATCTATTACTGTTTTGTTCTCTGATGAAGCTGAGTATCTTACAAGGCGAAAACGTTACTAATAAATTTCACGTTAAGAATCAAAAAAGAATCATTATTGGAGTAGTGGTCAGTTCCTTACAACTGCTATTTTGTCTGGAGCAAGGTTTCCGTGCCATTTTTTGTTGTTTACACTTGGTTCGTGACTTTTTTTGCTGTTTATCTTGGTCTGTCTCATGGCTACGGAACGACCTGATAGCCCCAGCACTCCACACATCTTTTCCACCGGAATTGGTGAAGGACAAGCAACTTCAAATCAGGTTGATGCGCCTAACCTTTTTGCACTACTAACGTCTCTCTCAACTAAGTTAGACGGTTTTCAAACAAGATTGGACGTGATCGAAAGAAGGAATCTTACTAACACTAACATTCCGGGAACTGAAGGAGGTGGTTTTGTTACTTTACAAGCTCCTTCGACTAATTTTTCGGAAGCGGATATCCCGCCAGCACAGCCAATACAAAATACGGTGAGAGGCATACTGCCAGGACCTACTGAAACAACTCTCGGCAAACATGCTAGGTACGCCGATGTTGCAGCAAACATTTCCAGGGGTCCAACGACACTTACGAATGACGCTCCAGCACACTCCTCTACTGCACAAACAAGGAGTGCAGGGAGGACTACAGGTACAACAACTAATTTTACTAATTTTACTGACATCACGAGCTGGATGCATAATACTGATGCGTTTACCTTTACAAACTTAAATGCATCTATTTCACATGCTGAAGGAAACAATAATTTTTCGATCTCAGAAAAATTGAAACTGTTTGACAGTAAAGTTTTGATACTTAAAAAACTACAATTAGAAACAGCTTACTTTAACCAATGTATACGTGAGGGGCTTGTACCGAAAGGTCTGAGAAATGCTTTTGCACCTTCAGGACTGCTTAGGAACCCTTTATTTTTTACTGACTTAAAAGAGTTGTTTCAGGCACAAGGTATTCAGTTGCTCCAACTCATAATTAAACATTATGAGCTTTATGTGCAACAACTTATTGTGGAAATTGATTCACTAGATAAACAGTTGAAGGAAGATTTAAATTTTACATCATTCAAAGTTGACTATGACCGCACACTTACAAGTATTGAAGTCATGTTGGTCAAACTGAAACAAAACAAAGTTAAAAAGCTTACAAGGGATAGGCAAGCATATCAAAGTGAAAAAGCCTACCCCAAACTTTGTTTTATTGAGCGGAATGATGTAAATAGGGGAGCTACAAATACCTTGACTAATACTGAAGGAACGGACAACACGATTTATGACGTTGATGATGAATTCCTAGATGAGGAACCTTCAGTTTCTAATTCAAATACAGGTCCAAGACGTAGCAGTAGAATTAAAGGGCAAAATATTAATAACAAAAACAATAATAACAATTTTTTAGGCCAGCGCAATCAACGGCAGCGCCCGAAGAGGCGACAGAACTGGAACTGAACTTAAAAAACCAAAAAGAGTCTGGAACTGATATTCTGACTTTCAATTGCGTTGACGTCACAGTTGAAAGTAGTGTTAGTTTTAATGACTCTTTAGAGTCCACTCCAGCACCTCAAAGGGCTCCAACAATAATGCTGAATCGAGAAGCTGACTTTAAAATTTATAACTTCACAGAATATGATTTAGCTGAGGAGCTTATAGAGTTACTGGCATACGGTTACACTTTTGTACCTAGTAAATTTGGTGATATCTCAAAGGAATTGATTAACCTGAAATGTTTTGTTCGAAAACTTAATCTGAAACTGTATTTTAACAGTGAACCTACCATTCAGGACACTTTCCATTCCTTGATACTTCCTAGTGTATTTAATCCACCTTTGCATCCTTCATTAATACACTTTGAACAGGCTTGTGAGGTTGACTTGAGACATTTATTTAGTAGCAAGTTTAAAAGGGATTTACCTTATAAATTTAACACTACTAAAAGTCAACTCCAAATGTTAGATGACCTGTGTAAAATGCCCGTGAGGCTTCTTAAACCTGATAAAGGTGGTGGACTGGTGATTTTTGGTCAGGATATGTACACAGATAAAATGTACACTATCTTAGAATCACCAGCGTATGCCGAGGCTTCCCTTAATGAGATCCAAGGAGCACATAATAGGTTGAGAGGGTATTTTCGAGATTTATACCTTGAAGGAAAAATCAATTTGGATATTTACAACTATATTGATATAACATTCCCAAAAATACCTGTTATGTTCGGCATACCAAAAGTACATAAAGATCTCTTTAATCCACCGATGAGGGCATTAATTGATGGAAGGTCATCTATGACTTATTTTTGTGCTAAGTTCTTGGACAGTTTATTGTCCAAATACTTAGTCCAATTCCCTCTTATTTGTAAGGATTCATGGAGCTTCTTAGAGGCTATCAACTTACAATCTTTCAACGCTGAGGTTAATTTCCTCACCGTTGACGTAGTTGATTTATACACCTCAATTCCCCATCAAGAGGCCCTTGAATGGACAGCCCTTCTATTAGGTGAATTGCAGGTCTCAAGAAATGAGACTGATGTCATTACGGAGCTAATGGACATTGTGTTATCTTCGAACTATTTTATGTTCGATAAAAAATACTTTTTGCAAAAACAAGGAGTTGCAATGGGCTCCCCTTGTGGAGCAGTAATAGCGAACTTTTACATGAGTTACTGGGAAAAACATTCTGTCTTTTCGTCACCAGAATTAATGGCATCGATTAGATATTATACACGTTACCTTGATGACATTTTTATTTTGTTTGATGGTAATGAGACACAAGCCAATACATTTGTCACCAATATCAATAACACTTCTGAATTTCTTAAATTCACCTATAATTTTTCAACATCCTGTATTGATTACTTGGATGTTAAATTAATTAAGGATTTTGACACTGGATCTTTTGTTTCAAGGATATATAGAAAACCTACGTACTGTAATACATTCTTGCATTTTTCTAGCCACCACCCTATGAAACAGAAAAAAGCTGTAGTAAAAGGTCAACTCGTTAGGGCCGCAAGGATGTCCAGTACGATGGAAATATTTTATGAGGAAAGTGATTTGCTGACGGATATGTTTTTAAAAAGGAAATATCCGTTGGAATTTATTGAAAATATTTTCAAAGAGGTAGAAATGAAGAGAATTAATGGATTCTATAGCCCAATTTTGGCCACATTGACAATGAACAATACTATAGCCAATACTAGCTCTCCACAACCTATTGCGCTAAGTCCGACAGTAGATGAAAATTTATTGGGATCTAAAAATTTCTCTGATTCTACACTTTGTTATGTAACTACATACAGTTTTGATTCAAGCCAAATATTAGCCATAATACGGAAGAATTGGGACTTTATACTAAGTAATCCTATTTTGATTAAAAAATTTGGTCAATTTCCTACATTTGTTTTTAGAAGGAATAATAATTTGAAAGAATTATTACAAAGAGACATCCCGAGTAAATTTTACAACAAGAGATTAGGCATGTATCCATGTGGTTTTTGTAACAGATGTTATAAAACAAAGGCAGGGCAGACTTTTACAGTAAAAGGAAAAAAGTTCGATATCAGAAAACCCCTAAACTGTGAAAGCAAGTCCGTGGTCTATATAGCGATCTGCGATTGTTGTCCGTCTTTCTATATAGGAAAGACGGACCGCAGATTACGTGATCGCATATACGAGCACACTTACGCAATTAATAACAGAAATGAGAATAACGCACTTGCTAAACACATTATTGACCAGCCAGGACATAGCTTTTCATTCATGGCAATTGACCAGATAAAACAACCTGTTAGAGGTGGTCCTTTCAAGTTATTATTGGAAATCTTAGAACTTGAATGGCAGTTCAGGACTGATTCATTTTATTACCCTGGTTTGAATGAAAGTTGCAACATTTTACCAGTGTTGAAATTAAGAAGTTACCTGCGTTAAGCAGTCCAAAGTTTGTATTTGTTAGAGATGTATTTGTTAGAGATGTGTGTACCTGTGATACATTTTTTTACAATAATTTTTTTACAATAACTTTTATAACTCCTTAAGTTGCATCACATATATACTTTTTAGGTTGCACATTTTTCTCGTGCATTATTTGATTATATTTATGAATATTTTTAAATAGTACCTATAGATGGTTACTATATGTAACACAATGCATTTTGTAAAGACTATAATATACTAAAGCATTTTTAAAGTAAGTTTGACCTATTATGTGTTAATGTGGTAGAGTATCTCCTAGTATTAAATCGTATCTCCTAGCACGAAAGCGTATTTCCATGAGTTTAAAGTATCATTACTATTTTAGATATTACTATTATTAGGAGTCAATACTGGTGTTGACTGTAATATTATATGCTTATGCATTCTTTTTAATTGAATTTTAATATAATATAATGTTTTGTCATAGCGTATTTTGTAATGCAAGTTGACATAGCTGAATTTTAAATTTGTGATTGACACACCTTCTGACATCACTTCCTATTTGAACGTTTTAAAAGAAAAAGAAATCTATTACTGTTTTGTTCTCTGATGAAGCTGAGTATCTTACAAGGCGAAAACGTTACTAATAAATTTCACGTTAAGAATCAAAAAAGAATCATTATTGGAGTAGTGGTCAGTTCCTTACAACTGCTATTTTGTCTGGAGCAAGGTTTCCGTGCCATTTTTTGTTGTTTACACTTGGTTCGTGACTTTTTTTGCTGTTTATCTTCCAGAAAATATAACTGATATGGACAAAGATACATGTACTATTTCAATGCATTCACTCCTCTCTCTGTTACGATCACCCATTTATTTCTAATCTACATTTTCACTTCTTTATCTCTATCTCCCCTTTCCTTTTTTCTTATTTCTTTACCTAGTAACCTCCAGTCTTTTTTCATTCATCTATCTCCCCTTTCCCTTTTTTATCTACTAGTCAGTTTTACACCTTTTTCCAGCAATATTATTGTAAACTTGACTTACTTATTTCTTTTCAGCTATTGATCATATATGCTTGAAGGTATTTTTTATTTTATGTTTTCTAATTTTATGAAGATTTTCTTCTCATGGCCTCTGCTGAAATTGACTTTTGCTCTGTTGGGCAATCCTAGTAAACAGATAGGAAACATAAATACATATTAAATAAATGTGTTTGTTCTATTTTTGTTTTGCCACAAAATCAAAGTTGCTCCTGAGAATAGTTTGATCAGACAAGTCTAATTACCTTGGCAACAAAAGAATAAAAAAATAAATAGTTGCTGCAGATAGTGTCATAAGTCTGGTGTGGAGTTAGTGATGATGCAAAAACCAAGTAGAATGCAGACTGAATTGTAGTTCAGAACACTGTAAAGTAAAAGACCTGCCAAAGGACAGTGAGTTATAGAACAGAGGCATACTTATCAATTTGTTTTATTTGATTACTTGGTAAAATGGCAAACATAACATGAGGTGGTATTTACAGGGAAGGAAGAAATTTGACCAGCATACTAGGGAAATTTTTCTCTGGATGTATAGCTGTAGATAAGGTTCTTTTGTTCAATGAGTTTATACTATTTTCATTATTATTTTTGATATTTTATAAATAAAGTCAAACTAATATGCTAGAAAAGGGGTAGTGAAGTGCAATTTGATTGAACTTCGATCATATTTGTGCAAGATAGAGGGAGGTGCCTTCAGTGGTGATACTGCAGCACTTAAGAAGGCTAATTTTATGTTTTAGAAACATAGGAGAAGATAACAGAAGCTAAAAAAAGTGTTCACCATCAACAGTCATATTGGACTGTGTTAAAAGCTAGCTAGAGTTTGAGAAAAAAGATGCAAGTCAGATCTACAGAATAATGGTTGGAAAAGGTGGATCAATGGACTTCATTAATAAAAAATGAAAAAAAAAAACTTTGCTTCTAAGAAAGTTGTCAAGAGAATAGTATGAAGGTTAACCCTGTGATATGATCAGTGCTTAAAAATGGACAGTAGAAGTGAAGTGAGCCATATTTTATAGGCATACCACTCGACTGTCCAGATCCGCACAGAATGCCCAGGTTTTTGTCTCATATTTTTGATCTGTTCCTCATAAAATGTGTGTTTTTCTGGCAAATCACTGAGTACTGAAGCCATGCATTTCAGTTTCAGACTTCATATCATTCAAAAAATGCATGCTGGCACAAATCCTGTTATTCTAGCAACTTTCTCAGTCCTATGTCTAGGGCCTTTCTCCTCTAATTTCTTTAGGCTTTGTTCAGAATTCTTACCTTAACAGGTTGCAGGGTATGTTTACATGAGCAAGTGGTTATTTCTAACTTGTTCACTAGAAGAAGTAACTCAGTATTTTGGATGTCAGAGGAGTAAAACTGATAGAACTCAGAGAAATGGAGGCATCCTGGAACACATCTTTAAGTCAGAAAACTTTTATACTTTTAAACATTAAGTACAGCATGAAAGGAGGCTGGAATCGCCTAGATAAGGGTATTTTTGAAAAAGTGCTTAAGGTACTGAATGAATGGAAAGAGCAGTACATGGGGGTATATGACACCAAAATTATGATCTCACAGTCATCCCTACAGTAAATCCTGTAGTGATATGTAAAGAGTGGTTTAGGGTATGTAGCTACAGCTCTGAATATGAAAGATGCTGAGGTTATCCTCCCATTCTGCACAGCACTACTAAGGTCACTTTTATTAAACAATGTCCAGTCTTGGTGGCTAAGCACAAAAAAGGAAGGGGCATAGACTGTTACAAAAGCGTTTTGAAATAACTATCATAGCAATGAGTGGAAAGGAAGAGTTAGGGTGAGAGGAATGGCTTAAACAGCTAGCCATGTAAGCAGTAATGAGACTAGAAAAGGGGAGAGGTATGACTTAGATAAATGGGAGATCTACAACTGTGTACAAAGGGATGAAGAGAGGATATTTATGGCAGAAGGAATGGGGACACCACATAACAGACTTAAGAAAAGGCCATTTCACAAATAGAGCCATAAGTCCATGTAACACATTGTCAGAATCAGTGCCAGAGTTTAGCTCAACAGTTACAACACTCAAACAAATCTGACAGACCTTACAGTCTTTTCAAATAGCTTAGTGTGTGCACGTGTGTATGTGTATGTGTGTGTGTGTGTGTGTGTGTGTGTGTGTGTGTGTGTGTGTGTGTGTGTGTGTGTGTGTGTGTGTGTGTGTATGTGTGTGTGTGTGTGTGTGTAGACACACACACACACATATATAGATATAGATATTGATATATAGATATCTATATCTGTCTATAAATATATATATGTATGTATATATATATATATATATATATATATATATATATATATATATATATATATATATATATATCTATATATATAAATATATATGGGTCTACTTCATTTCACCTAACTTCCAATTCACTGACTTTCATTTCACTGACCCCATTTCACTGAAATTTCATTTGACTGACACTTCATTTCACTGACAGTTCATTTGACTGACAAGTATTATTAGCAAGAAAATGGAATATGCCACCTTCCCCACTGTAGTGCGACTCTGGAGTTAGAATATATAGTTGGGGGGGGTGTGTGGGGGGTGCAGCCCCCCACTTCATTTCATATGATATTGTTAAGTTTTGATATAATATTGCTTAGTAAAAGAAAAGCAAGTGGGGGGCTGTGCCCCCCACACCCCCCAACTATATATTCTAACTCCAGGGTCGCACTGCAGTGGGGAAGGGGGCATATTCCATTTTCTTGCTAATAATACTTGTCAGTCAAATGAACTGTCAGTGAAATGAAGTGTCAGTGAAATGAAATTTCAGTCATTTGGTCTCAGTCAAATGGGAGTCAGTGAATTGGAATTTAGGTGAAATGAAGTAGACCCATATATCTATCTATATATATATATATATATATATATATATATATATATATATATATATATATATATAGATATATAAATAGATATATAGATATATAGATATAGATTAGATATAGATATGCATTTGTATGGGTCTATATTACCTTTTCGAAAGGGCTGTTCATCGAACGCCCTTTCGTTGACACACATCCACCAAAATACCAAAACTCCAAATGGCTACATAAGCAGATTTTTCCCAGGGAAAAAATTGCTTGGCCATTGTCAGTAATTTCCCCTTTCCTCCACAGTAGTGCAATCTCAGAGATGGTATAGGGGGATGGGGGCAAAGCCCCCCCACTTCATTGTGTTTGTCTGTTTTGTTTTGTTTATTGTTGTCCCAATGATTTTTTTTCCTGGGGAAAAAAAATGCTTTTGTGGCTGTTCAAAGTTTTGGTATTTTAATGGATATGTGTCGATGTAAGGGCATTCGATGAACAGCCCTGTCAACATCGTAATATATACCCCATTTGTATATCCAATTCTCCTTCATGGTTACTGGTATCTTTGTGTACTTTTATTTCTTTTGCTTCCTACAACAGTGATGATGAAAGACACTTGCTGTAATGTATACTGAAGTGTGCTTTTAATACCCCCATAAGAATAGTTTATATGGGAGGTCACATGCTCTGCCTTGCTTCTGCAGTCGCTACCATTACAAGAGATGATATGGTTGATTATCTGCTAGCCTTTGTGTGTGTCTGTGTGATTGGTCTTTAGTTGTAGGTGAAAACATATAGGAATATGATCAGGTCTGTGATTGTAACTGGCTTATTCTGTGTCTGATACATAAATGCCAAGAAATTCACTGAGATCGAAGCTTGAGAGGTGAACATTGGTATCCATTTTGAGAACACATGATAATATATTTAATGAGAGAGCCAGTCATAATTCTTTGTAGTGCACAGTGATTTCTCTGCTCCATGTATTACTGATTACCCAAAACTAAAATTAAAAAACAATGCAAATTCTTATGCCAGTAAAGCAATGAAGAAGTAGTTATCTATATGTATTTCCTACGTAAGGGAAACAGTTTGAATCAAAATAGTTACTGTAATATAGCTGATGGCAAGCAAAAATGGGAGATGAAACAAAGCTGTTGCATGTCCTGCTGCTATTTACTGTCCAGTGCTGTCAGCTTTTGGTGCCAGATGTAAGGATAACAACACTTAGGGTGGATGCAAAAGACAGGTCTTGCCTAGTGTAGCACTGAACTAAGTGTAAATTAACTGCTATTGGAGCATAATCACATCTCTCCGTGCACTAGAAAGATTTACTCAACTTACAAGTACAGAATAATACATGGTGTCAAAGTAAAATTGTTGAAGTTAGACTGACATTGAATTTTCAGCAGTTTTTAACCCAAAGTGTTTTTCTTGTTGGCATCGCTTACTTCAAATTTCAGAAAACAGATGCTTAGGGTTCAAAAAGTTCTGCAACGGTACATCAAAGAATCACATCTATCTGACCATTGGGAGCAAGTTTGTTAACTGGAGCAACATTTACAGAAAGAAATAGAAGACAATTGTTAAAAGCTGACTATACAAGCAGTATTTAATTGAAGCAAGCTCCAAGAAATGAAATTAGCTTTAAACACTAAAAAGAAATGATAAGTGCTACAACTCAACCCCCAGAAGAAAAACTGAAATGCCAGATAAAGCAGTCACAATACAATACAATACCAACAGGACTCCCTGCAATATCTACCATGTCTTTTCATGAAACTGCTGCTAAATATTTGTTGTGGTTTCCATTCTACCATTAACACCTCTAGCATCATTGAGGTAACTTTGCAGAAGCAGTGTGTACAAGTGTTTAATCTTTATAGCTTTGCTTCAAGATTTTCTGGAAAGAATGAGGAAGTCCAACTTATAGTTTTACTCCATCTGGCAGGAGATGACATTATTATGGTACTGAGTACATTTAACACATGTGAAGAGCAGTAGTTTAATCTACACCTAAAATATGTTTCAGGAGTATTATGAACATAAAAATAACCTGGTAAATATACACCATTTGTTTTCACTAGAAACCAAGAGTCATACAGTTAACTACTAACACATATGTAACAGAGTTTTAAAGAAAGTAAGGCTCTCAATTTGCATGATTTACTAATGAAGGCTAGCATTGTGTGTAGCATCCAAAAATGAGAAAGCATGAAAAAGCATTTATCCAAATCATATTTGGCATAGGAAATATCTATGAATGTGTAGATCATTAATCAAATGAATGAAGTTATGGAAGACTTTGATGTGAATAAAATTAAAATATAGCTAGAAGAGTATTAGTAATAGAGAGAATAATACTGTGACATCAATGCTTGATGTAAGAAATGTTTCAAACAGTGTTAAAGAAATATTCAGTTAAGCATAAACTGATGGTGCAGTTAAAACTGAGAATTATTCAGTACAGGAAGTTCTAATTTGTTCAAGGTGTGGTTATCCATCTCATAACTGAGTGTGTGGGAAATGTGGTCAACCCTACCATTTCTCTCAGTTGTATTAGTTTATAATGAAAGGACAGAGTTGTATGTTGGAAGTGACTGATGCTAACTAAGTTAATGGCTGTGCAAACTGTAAAGTATCCAGTATCCATGCTGACCAGTACTAGACAGGCAATGGCTTTTTTACTGCTTTTAATTTGTGTGCAGAGATTATGTCCTCATTTCCTCAATGAGTTCAGAAACTTAACAATTCTACCCCTCCAAAAAAATCATTGGACTGAAAACACATACATAAATATTACACTTATTACAATTAAGGGCAAGTGGAACATCTTTACTTAGAATGCGTTCAGAAAACTGGACTTGAGAATTTCTCAATAATAGTCAAATGTGTCATTTCTGACATTCTGAGCACTAAATGAAATCAGTGAGTCATATTAAACTCTGTTGCATGAAATGGTAATCACTCATACCTGAACCAGTACTTATCCAGTGCCTCTCTGAAGTATCGCTCTCTCTCTCCTGATGCACCTCTTTTATTTCTTCAATCTCTGCAGAAATGAGATATAACAGAAAAAAAAATAATGATCACCTGATTGTGCTGCCAAGTCATAGTATTATATTACTTGGTTATGGGCCACATTGTTTGCACAACTTTGGTGGGTTGTAGGTCTGAAAATATTCACCCATCAGTAAAAGAGGTCCTACTTTTACCTTTCTAAGCCACTAGAATGGTGATGGTTTTGTTTGCTTCTGCATGGGATGCCATTTGCATGGCTCACAGCCTTGGCTAAGCTATTCCAAGCCACATTCCCGTACTATGACCCACTGTAATCACCCTGCAGAAGCTTTACGCTGTAATGTTTAACAAGGAGTCCTACAAAAATCTTTGACTCCACCTGATGCCACCACTGTGCTCTAAATGGAGTACAACCCTCACCATCACTTGCTATGTCTCCTCAAGCTCTTAGGAAAGATATCAAGAAATTGGAATCAAATACAGATCTCATGTGTACTTGCCTATGTGGAACTACAGATAAGCTAGACAATCACGTTTTTGTGACAGAAAGCACAAAAATGGGCTAGAACTGAATGTACATATTTAAGTCTCCAATATCCACTTGTTGTGAGAAATATGAAAGCAACTTGGCCATGTATGCTGATCAGTATATATACAAAATATCCACAAAGATTCCAGCAAATGCTGGTTAATGCTGACATCTCAGTTACATTTCAAATGACAATCAAAGACATCTGCAGTGGGGACTCCACTATCTCCAGTCCATCCTGACTGTATACAGGGAGTATGAATTATGACAAAATGAAACTTCAACACTGGATTGATGAAAATCCTGTATTGTCACCTCTGTCATGAACTCTGGATAGTTGGTAGCATCCAGAACAGCAACAGTGTTGCACACAGGTATAACATAATCTCCACAATGTTGCCATTTTTCTGTGTTGTCCTTATGTACATTTTGTTTAAGTAGTGCATAATGCTTTAGTGACACAAAAAAAATAACTGTGAGCAATACTACCTTGGAGTTAAACATGTAAAGGGAATAAGTTGAGGAACAAAGATTTATACACAAGTAGACATATTCTTACTTTTAACAACCCTTTAACTGATGCACTATTCAATGTTTCTTTATTGAATTTAAAATTTTAGGGAAATATGTTTTTTCTTTAGAAAATTTCTCATTGCATTCATTTTTGTGATATATTCAGTGTTAACTGGTGCATGCAGAAGCCAAGCATATTTGCATGGCCAATGGCAAAGTCTTAGCACATGCGTAATTCTTTTTTGAAATTTTGCCATAGGTCATTAAGTGTCAGTTCTCTGCAATCTTTCTTGACTAGGGGCAGTGCTCCATGTTCATAGTCATGCAAATAAGAAGAAACAGTACAATTGTTGAATGAGTGTGTGGTGAGCTGCTGTTATAAATGACAGGATTATGTATTTATGGGTTGTAGTGGGTTATAGGAGGTGATGTTCTCCTCAGTATATTCTTGTAAAATGTACACTTGTGATCATTATTAATATATAGCTCTAAAGCAATGTTCAGACATGTTTGGAAATTTGTTTTGCTGCACGCTTCGTAATTCATTATCTTCATAATTTTATCACTTCATGGTCTTACACGTGTACTATTTACTTTACAGCATGCACACAGAAGGATGTTATAACTATAGACAGTGATCTGTGCGATGCAGGCAACAAAGGTGAACTTATCATGTTTATCAGCCATACTCATGTTTATCAACTAGAGGATTGACATTATACATTGCATGTATGGTTCAGCTTAAAGACAAATAAGATCACACCTGTATTATACCACATAAAAGTAAACTATTCCCAAAGTGAATTAAAACCCAGCACTGCCATCATTCTACAGGTGGCTGCTAATCAGAACATACTTCATTAACAGATTGAGCCACTGAAGAAGTTACATAAAAACTGTAATTGTAATGTCCAGACTTCTGAGTAATACATACCAACACCGGTCTCATTTATGTGACTCATGGCTAAGTCTTTGTGCATACAAAATTAAATTTTGATTTTTTGCCTTAGCATGTGAACTGTTATTCTATACAAGGTATTGATGACAGGCACTGATGCGCAATGACAGCCATCATACAAAAAATGAAGCCAATAAAACAATGTTATTCATAAATCATTGTCATGAGTTCTCAACTATATGATTTTACATAAGTAAAATATGTACAGCTGATATCCTTACTTTTCATAGAAGGCACTTTCAAAAGACTTGAATGCGGCATTTATGGCATTACAATGACACAGTCAGATGATTAACATGTTGAAACACCCAAACATTTTAATGTTAAAGGAGAATGTGAAGCACTAGTGCCTAGTACTTTACTTCTGAAATTTACATTTAAGTCTGCACTCTAGCCATACAGATGGTAACAAATGTGAGGTTACAAACAACTGTCGGCAAGACAAGAGGCTCTGATAGCAGTTGTGCAGTACTTCATTGTATTATCTTTGTACAAGGAATTTATTACAGTTTGCCTTAAGTATGAACCTTTCTTTTTAAGTTGTATAAAGGTTATATTTTACAGCAATTTTATTAGCAATCTTCATTCTATCTCTGCATAGGCACCTCAGCTTCTTAAAAAGTTTTACAAAATGCTGTGTCAAGGTTGACTCCTAACACAGTAAATATAATTTAAACTTCCACAGCTAGCCTTTGTTCTCTGACACACCCTCTGTACATCTAATTCTCATTGGCAGGGATACTAAATAAGTATTTGAATGAGTAGAACTGCTAATGATGTACACTTGCAAGGCATTACCTAGCCAAAACTCTTAGTGTGTGTACTTGTACTGTTCAGACACATGAACATCATCATGCAGGAACTAACATTATGTTTTTCAGCCTGGCACACTGAGCAAATTGAATAATTCAGAAATGATAATGAGTTAAGACTCAATTAACATAATTAAAGTGTCCTTGGAAGGTAATTTACACCATATAAGCAGGTGTTAGTGTTATGGAACTTCTATTGTGCTTGGGAAGATGGTTTGGTTCCCCAAATGTTGTCAAACAAATTGCTGACAACAGAACTGACAATTTGCAATACAGGATAACTGTCTGACATCTTTCAAGATTTGTAATCTTCCATGCAATTACTGCTTTATAGCATATATATGAATATGTTATTTGTAAAGAGTGATGGACAACCTGACAATCAGGGTGATTCAATAAAGCCAACATAGTCATTTTTCACCACGTGCATGTCATGGTGAGATGCGCACATGGCTGTGGAAAGTTTTAGATTCAGTAAGCTCTGTGTGTAGGTGCATGCTCCTGTGAAAACTAGGTAAACACTGTGGTATGCTAATTGTAGCATAAGCAGCTGAATTGCATGCTATAAACAAAAAATAGCTGTTAAAGGCACAAACCCCAAACGATGCTCTGTTGATTAAAAACGTCTTTATTAAGCTATTTTCATCCAGATAGTAGCTGAACTTCATACAATACATTCTAACTCAAAATCAACTCTTTAAAATAGTTAATGGCTGTATCATGTGATCATATTGTGCAAATGTCCTTCCCTTATGTTAAAGTGATACACATAATAAAAATGCATTCAAGTATACTAAATTTCTTCTAAAAAGTTTGACATTATCAAATTTCTTCGTTCCTACTATATACAATGCACTCTATATTTCATCACATATACTTAACACACATACTACAAGTATAAAATATAAAATGTGAAATATATCTTTTCAGACTTAAGTTTAAGAACACTTAAAATTGAACACATCTCATTTATTCCAGGGTAATGGCATGCATCCAGTCAGAGTTGCCATAATAATTCAAGCTTTTCTAGATTCAATCAGTGCAGCTGTTCCCGTTAGGGGTCACAACAGTGGATCATCTGTTTCCATTTCTTCCTGTCCTCTGCATCTTGCTCTGTCACACCAACCACCTGCATGTCCTCTCTCACCACTTCCAGAAGCCTTGTCTTAGGCCTTCCTCTTTTCCTGTTACCTGGTAGCTTCATCCTTAGCATCTTTTTCCCAATATACTAGGCATCCCTTCTCAGCACATGTCCAAACCAATGTAATTGTGCCTCTCTGGCTTTGTCTCCAAACCTTCCGAACTGGGCTGACCTTCTAATATACTTATTCCTAATCCTGTCCACTCTTGTCACACCCAGTGCAAATCTTAACATCTTTAACTCTGCCACATCCAGCTCAAACTCCTGCCTTTTTGTCAATGCCACTGTCTCCAACCCATATAACATAGCTGGTCTCACTACCCTCTTGTAGACCTTCCCTTTCACTCTTACTGGTACTCGTCCATCACAAATCACTCCAGACACTCTTCTCCACCCACTACATCCTGCCTGTACTCTGTTCTTCACCTCTCTTCCACACTCACCATTACTCTGAACTATTGATCCCAAGTATTTAAACTCATCCACCTTTGCCACCTCTACTGCTTGCATCCTCACCATTCCTCTATTCTCCCCATCATTCACACACATATATTCTGTCTTAGCCTGCTGACCTTCATTCCTATTCTCTCTAGAGCATATCTCCATCTCTCTAGGGTCTCCTCCACATGCTCCCTACTCTCACTATAGATCACAATGTCATCTGCAAACATCATAGTCCACGGGGACTCCTGTCTGATATCGTCTGTCAACTTGTCCATCACCATTGCAAATAAGAAAGGGCTCAGAGCTGATCCTTGATGTAATCCCACCTCCACCATAAACACATCCGTCACTCCCACCGCAGACCTCACAGCTGTCACACTACCCTTGTACATATCCTGTACCACTCTTACATACTTTTCTGGCACAGTTCCTACCCCTTCTAAAAACAGCCTGGGAGGCTTCCATAAATTTATTTACCAAAGAGGTATCATTTTTATTACATTCCAGGTTTTACATATAATGCTTCATGTATACATCATGTCTGCACTATATGTTGCAATAAATCTGTATCTTACAAGGGATGCTCCAGTGGTTTCTTCTACACCTCCATTTTCTTCCAAGATTGCCAATTCTAAGTTGCTTCTAAACACTAAAATAGGTGTAAATGCATCATTAGATCTTTTTAATTTTGCTTCTTCTGTCAGTTGGCTAATCATCTGGTCAGGATACCCTCGTTTAAGAAACATGTCCCTGAGCTTGTTACACTCTGGCATAAAATCAGAATCCAATGTTGTCATCTGGGCAGCTCTTACCTACTGTCCCTTAACCACTGAACATTTTTGGTAATACGGGTGACAACTGGAAAAGTGTTGAATAGCATTTGATTATGTTTCCTTTCAGAAAATTGTAGCTGCATAACATTGTTGGTTCCTGTCTTTTCTCAGGTTAACATCTAAGTAAGCTATTGAATCCTTATCAAAGTTATATGTGAAGTGTAGGAAACCAGTTGTACTATTAAAATACTGCATAAGCTCCATCGCCCACATGTTGTCCCCTTTAATAATCATAAAAATATCATCTAAAAACCTGGTGTAGAAATATATGGTGTCCGTAATGTATGGATTGTTGTTAATAGAGTCATATTCCCAGTGGACCATAACTTAATTGGAAAAACTTGCACCAACTGGGGAGCCCATAGCTACGCCATTTTTTTGTAAGCAAAATTCATTGTCAAAGGTAATATAGTTGTTAGTAAGGATGATGTCTAAAAGCTCTTCTACTAATGCAATTTCCTCACTTGCAGCTCCCTTTATTCTCAACATATGGGTGACCCATTCAATCCTTTCAATATGTGGGATCAAAATGTAAAGGTCTCATACATCTATAGTCATAAATTGATAGCGTTCTTTATATTCTAACCTATTGATGTTACGTAAAAATGTCCATGAGTCCTTACAAATTTGGCCCATGTTGTGAGCATATTTTTTCAGAATTGTGTCTACCATCTTCACACATGAATAAGTAATAGAATTATATGCATCAACCAAAGGTCGCATAGGGAGATTTTCTATACATTTATGTATTTTAGGAATTCCAAATAAAATGGGAATCCTAGGGGCTGGCATAGTCAGATAGTTCAACATGTCTATACTAATCCTTGATTCAATAAACATGTCATTTAAATACATTTTTATTCCAGCACAGGCTGTATGTAACTCATTTCTTGAGAGTAACATGTATGGGTCAATCTGAAGGATTTCTTTCATCCTTCTGCTATAGTTATCTGTACCCATAATAGCCAGCCCTCCCCTTTATCTGGTTTCATAGTCTGCACTGGCAAGTGTTGTAATTCACATAGTAAATCTCTCTCTGGTTTACTAATGTTAAATTTGTACACATTATTAAAATTCTTATTCAGACAATTCCTTTTTTTTAATAGTTTTATTAGTTTTAATAAAAGAAATTCATATATCAGTCACATAAATTAACATATAAGTATGAATGCAGAAGTTGTTGCATTTAAAATTCAATTAGATATATAAAATAATTAACAAAATAAACAAACAAAGGTATTTACAAAGACATCCATTAAACTTTGCATACATGTGAATAATTGATCAATATTAATTATTACATGTTATTCAAAAAGACTGAAATTATTTATTGTGTTGATTCATTCTTTACCAACAAGTTTTGTAAGTTTATCCACATATGGTAGTTAAAGGTATTTCTAGATATTCTAGAAATTATGGTTCTAATTTGTAAACCATATACTTCAGTTAACATATTTTTAAACTCTGTGAAAGTGGGAGGGAATTCAGATATCCAGGTTTTAGTTATACTCTTTCTGGCCACCTCCAGTATTGGCCAGAGCAAAGGATATTTTTCTCTTTTAATGTTGTGTGGTATAGGTGTATTTAAAAACACTAGAGATTTGTTAAGAGTAAACTTATCTTTAAATAAAGCTTGCAATAGCTCATTTACTTGTTTCCAAAATGTTTAAATGTTTGGGCAGTCAAAAAACATATGAGCCCAATCTATGTTTATATCTGACTTACACTTATTACAAATATTTTGCCTCTTGCTAGTTTTATTCATTCTTTGAGTAGTACAGAAGGATCTGTGCATAAATTTCCAGGAATATAACTTCCATTTAAGGGACAAAGTCGTTCTCCCTGCTGATTCAAGTATATTTATTTTGTCTTGGTTACTAGGATATTCATTATTAATTGTGTGAAAATAATTCCAATAACTTTCTGGACATGAACAAACTGATAAAAAACAACTTAAACTGCTGACCCAACACAAATCACTTGAACTCCAAGAAAATTGCTTACAGACACCCAGTCACAGTAGATAACTATGAACAAATGTAAAAATTATTAATTTATTAAGCGTTCTCTTCACAATCCACTTTTCGTCGAGTACACCTTACTCAACTTCATCAGATACAAATGTAAACAAAAAAGTACAAATTATTACAACCAAGCACTCCATTTGAACTTGTAACCAAGTCACGTGCTAAACACTTTCAACACTGTTATTGGTTAGATGTTTGTATCCAACTACTCCATTGTTTAAAAATTTAAAGATACATTGTAGTGTTTGTTTCTATATCAAACATATTGTCTTCTACATGTAGCTACATAATACAATGCAAAAGCACTCTGGATAGCACTATAGCTTTTTACTAAAAAGTGTATATTAAAAAATAATATGTTAAAAAATATTTATGTATAAATAAGTATATACTAAAACATTTAACATGTTAGAAAGTAACCTCCTTCTTTTGCGCTACAAAATGTAGCTATTTTATCCTTCATAATAGACATCACTCAATTAGCCAACACATCTCAGGTTGTGTGTTAAGAAAAAATGAGCCTTCCTTCACTATTCTACAAGCAATCAAGTGTTCTGGTCATTTTATTCCTTATAGATTAACTTTGTTTTGTTTTAATTTAGTTTTAATTTTACAAACCCTTAAAAACAAAGTAGTATTAAAAACTATGTATTTTGCGTGATGTAAGTCATACTACAATAAATTACTATCCTTAATTTTATGCATAACTGTATGTGCTATATGTCTCATTAACATATTTTATCTTGACCTTAGGGTCTAGATGAACATATATTGCACTTAAACAGCTCATTTCCAAAACCTTATTTCTTCAAAAAGAAATCTTAAAGTTACATACAATAATAAAGGATACATATATTTATCTGTATGTATCCTTTATTATTGTATGTAACTTTACGATTTCTTTTTGAAGAAATAAGGTGTTGGAAATGAGTTGTTTAAGTGCAATATATGTTCATCTAGACCCTAAGGGCAAGATAAAATATGTTAATGAAATGTATAGCACATACAATTACACATAAAATTAAGGATAGTAATTTATTGTAGTATGACTTATATCACGTAAAATACACAGTTTTTGATACTACTTTGTTTTTAAGAGTTTGTAAAATTAAAACAAAATTAAAACAAAACAAAGTTAATCTATAAGGAATAAAATGACCAGAACACTGGATTGCTTGTAGAGTAGTGAAGGAAGGCTCCGTTTTTTTTAACACACAACTTGAGATGTGCTGGCTAATTGAGTGATGTTTATTATGAAGGATAAAATAGCTACATTTTGTAGCACAACAAAAGGAGGTTACTTTCTAACATGTTAAATGTTTTAGTATATACTTATTTATACATAAATATTTTTAACATATTATTTTTTAATATACACTTTTTAGTAAAAAGCTATAGTGCTAGCCAGTGCGCTTTCGCATTGTATTATGTAGCTACGTGTAGAAGACAATATGTTTGATATAGAAACAAACACTACAATGTATCTTTAAATTTTTAAACATTGGAGTAGTTGGATACAAACATCTAACCAATAACAGTGCTGAAAGCGTTTAGCACATGACTTGGTTACGAGTTCAAATGGAGTGCTTGGTTGTAATAATTTGTACTTTTTTGTTTACATTTGTATCTGATGAAGTTGAGTAAGGTGTACTCGAAAAGTGAATTGTGAAGAGAATACTTAATAAATTAATAACTTTTACATTTCTTCATAGTTATCTACTGTGACTGAGAGTCTGTAAGCAATTTTCTTGGAGTTCAAGCGATTTGTGTTAGGTCAACTTTCTGGACATCCAAATGTTTCATCTCTAATAGTCCTAAATATAAAAGAGAGTTTACCAGAAAAAGTTTGTTTATGTTGAAGAATAGATTGAAAATATTATAATAAAATATATGTGTCATTTTTTACTGTTGGAGATACTACATGTAATTTATTATCAGTGTATAGTTTAATAGTTTGTATGTCTAACCATAGGGATTTATCTAGCTGCAATTCCTGTATTATTTGATCAACTGTTTTAGGTTTATTTGAAATCAATTGAAACCAAAACTTAAGATTGCTTTGTGTAAATGATGCAATTTTGTTTGAGACTGATGTTAATAAAGATTCTTACGTAAATGCTACAGGGAACAAAAGAAAAAGCCTTCCTAGTATCCAACATGCTTATATATAAAGTTTCTAAAATTTGATAAGATGCTGTTGATATAACTAGGAGGATATTTGAGTGTTAAATGAGTGGTAAAATAATCTTTTAATATCCATAACATTGAAATATTAATTGTTTCTAACTTATATGGTTGAGGTTTTATTATTAAAATCATAGCCGAAGCTTCCTAGAATAATTTCCACTTAGCTGAATATGTTGTATCAAACAATTGTGCTATTGTTCTAATCATAGAAGAGTTTGAATATAGAATCAGATCTGGGAATGCTACACCACCCTTTCTCCAACTATTAAGATGGTGCTTGAGAGCTATTCTTGATTTTTTAGTAAACCAAAAGAAACTTAACATTAGAGAGTTTAATTTATTAATTAGGGTTTTATTAGGTAGTAATAAGATGGATTGAATAATGTATAGAATTTTGGGAAGGATTATCATTTTTATTATTGTTAATCTTTCTTCGGTAGTGAAAAACATTGCATTCCATTTTAATATTAAAGTTTGTATATTTTCATAACATTTATTGTAATTTAATTGTATAATTGTTTTCAAGTCCTTAGCTTAGATAATTCCTAAGTAAGTCAATTGATCCGTAATGGATTTATTGTTTTTGTCATCAGTTGTATATATATTTTTGTTGGAGTATATAGGTAAAAGTTTAGTTTTATTATCATTGATTAACAATTCATACATATTTTGAAATAACTTAATGGAGCCAAATAAAGAAGTAAAAGAGAGGTCACTTCCCTTAGTGGTAATTAGAACATCATCAGCAAAAAGTTGAATTTTGGAGGTTGTTTCCTTATTAATCTCAAATCCTTCTATATTTTTGTTATTTCTTATATTGTTAGCCCATGGCTCCATTATTAGAGTAAATAATAAAGGAGAGAGGGGACAACCTTGTTTAGTTCCTTTTATAATAGGCATTTTGGTTGAAGTATATGACCCTATTTTGATGTAAGCTAAAGCTCCTTGATATGTGTTTTAATAGTTTAATAAAGTTATCTGAGAAATTTAAACATTCTAATAACCTGAATAAATAATCCCAACCAGTTGAATCAAATGCTGAATTTATATCTAGACTTACTAAAGTTAAATTCTTCTTTTTGCTTTGAGCATAATCAATTAAAGCCAATGTTCGTTTAATGTTGTCAAAAGTACTTCTGTTAATTACAAAACCAGTTTGATCATCATCTATTAAATGTAGTAAAAATGTATTTAATATGTCTGAGTATATATTCATGAACATTTTGTAATCCACATTCAATAGAGAAATGGGTCTGTAAGAACAGCAATATTTAGGGTCCTTATTGGGTTTTAAAATGGGTGAAATGAAAGTGTATTTCCATGAAGGGAGTATTATAGTATTGGTTTGAGCCAGATTCTATACTTTATGTAACAAGGAGATAGCTATTGTAGGTAAGATTTTATATATTTCAGGTATAATTCCGTCATTACCCGGGGCTTTATTTTGTTTAGGTTTATTAATTTAAGTTTGTATATCTGCTAACGTAATTTGTTTATCTATGCTTTCCTCCTGTTGCTTGCTGAGTTTATTATAAAGATTCTTATTAATAAATTATTTTATCTTTAGATTCTATATTCTGTGTGGATTGACTAATAATGTAAAAGTGTTTTTTGAACTCCTCTATGATATCATGTATGCTATATACATCTTTTTTTTTTTTTTTTTTTTTTTTATTAGGGGAATAGATTTCTTTAATATGATTATGTTTATTTATTCTTTTAGTTTTATTCTTAAGATTGGTCAAGTATTTTGAATTTAGGGAGTAAGCAAGGAATTTATATTTTTCTAATGAGATCATAGTCTTATGATGTAGTATAGCTCTGCATTCCTCAGTTAGTTTGTCTGTCTTATCTCTTATGTTTTTAGTAGTAAGTTTATCTTTATTGTTAAGGTATATTGTGTCAAGTTTATCTTGTATTGGTTTTAGATCTTTATCCCAGGATTGCCTCTTATTATAATACCATTTATTTATTTGACCATATAAGTAGGATTTTATAGCATCTCATATATAGACATCAGAGATGTCAGGAGTTGAGTTTGTGTTTATAATGTTATGTATTTCTTCTTTTAAGAAGGTTTGAAAATCTTTTCATTGTGTAATATGAGCTGTGATTCTTTTTATTTGTACATTATGTTTACTATTATCATTAAATTCAAATATAATAGTGTTGTGATCTGATATCGGACAAGATATGATTTTACTATTTATTAGATCATTAGTTATTTACGTGGAAAAATGATTCTATCAATCCTAGAATAGGTTTTATATCTGTTGGAATAAAAAGTATATTTTAGTCAACTCTGATCAGAATAATCATGTGCATCTTTTAGATGATATGATTCCATGAATTTTATTAGTTGTTTAGCTTGTGGAATTATCTTTCTTTTTCCTAGAGTACTGGAATCTTTCTCATTTAGAATACAATTAAAATCACCAGCCATAATAATGTGTCCTTCAGATTGAGATATTATTTGATTTATATGTTGTTTGACAGTGGAGGTTCCAATTCCAGGGATCCAGTAGTTATTTACTAGTGTATATACTTTTTTTGTTTATTTCTGCAATAACAAGACAAAGCATCCCTTTATTATCTTGAAACAATTTAATTATTCTAGGTATGGGGAGATATTTATTCCAAAGAATAGCCACACCTCTCTTCTTTTTTGAGTGTTCTGAACTTATTAGGATTGTGTATTTCTTAGTGTTCATATACTTAATACTGTCCTTCAATAAATGTGTTTCCTTTATGAAAATCATATTTGGTTTGTATATGTCAAGATATTTGTAGAGACTACTTCTTTTAATAGGGTTGTTCAAACCATTTATGTTAATGGATAAACCTTTTAGAGTGACCAAGGTATGTTAATATGATGTAGTAACATAGATTGTATCCCATCATTTTCATATAGATAGTTTATAAATCCCTTTTCTAAAGGAAAATTATTTAATCTGAAGACTATGACCCAAACTTTACAGTGAATGTCGGAGGTTTTATTGTTAATACAATTAATGTTTTTATGTGGATGCATTGAAATGGATGTCAAGTGAAACATGTTACAAAAGAAAATATTTACAGTGACTTATCAAAAACACACTAGCTCCCCACCTGGAGTTCTAAACTCCTTGTCCCAGTGACAACTGTCACTTCGATAAAACCAACAAACTATAGCAGCAAAGCACAGCAACCACATGTTATTTATGCAATGTAATTAGTATTAAATAATATCATAAAAGTTGTTTCTTTTTTTATATTAAAGCATATATAAATAATTATAACTCATCAGTCATACCTACTCAGTTTTAAGGAATGCGTAAATTGTATGTCAGAAACATAACTAAATAAGGAGAAAAAAAGCCTAAAGAGTAAGGCCAAGAAACATTTAGTTTAACATTTTATAACCTGTTATTCCCTTAGGAATAATATAAAACAGTTTTGTTAAACATTAATTTATGACCAGAAAATGTAATGAAAACCACAATATAAAAACAGTGGGCCGGATTCACGATGGCTTGCACAGAGTCTAAGAGTAGAGTAAGACTCCATGCAGCCATCATGTCCGACGAGTGATCCAGGAACAGCCTGTAGGGGCATGCAAGAGAGCTCCTAAAACAGCTCTTACACGGACAGGGCCGGGAAATGCAAATTACCTCAATTGCAGCCGAAAGGCATGCAAATGAGGTCGATTTGTGATTCAGGAAACCCGAACCTGTTCGAGTAAGAGTAGTGTTATCTGCAGAAATGTACTCAGTTGACAACTGAATACCGTTCTGCAAATAGCAAAACGGAGCTGTGACAGCTCCAAACAAAGGTTGCATCCAGTAGAGGAAGCATGCCAATGGCCAAATATATGACCACTGGCAATGATTTCCGATGCAAAAGGAAAAAATATGAATTTTTTTTTCCGAGTTTCCATGTTTAAGCGTAGCGCAGCTTCACGCAAATGGGCTGTGCTCTAAAAAAACATAAAAATAAAAATGAAAACCCACAAATGTGGATGTTATGGGTATTTGTAATGTACAATGCAAGACAATGGCAGGCTGAAGACAGCATGGCTACCGAGTAGGGGTTGTTAAGGGGGGAACCCAGTCTAAGAGATGTAACCAAGCATTAGTAGGCAATCCTATGCAAATGAGGGTAAGGATAGTGAATCCAAAGTCTACATAGCAAATGAGCACAGTCAGTGGAGTGTAAGACTAGGATAAGGGGAGTAACAGAGTAGGATATAGGTGACATCAGGAGGGGGTATGTATGAAAGTAGATAAGCTCATTGGAGCAGAGTGGCATGTGTTAGCTGTCAGTTGCTCATCACTGGAAGAGGTGTGTCATCAGGTATCCTAGTTAAAGTCAAGAAATAGAAGGGGCACACTGTAGGTATCACTAAAGTTTCTTGTAAAAATGCTTGCAATGTGTATGCGTGTGTGTGCATGCCTGTAAACCCGAGTAAGACAGTGTGCGCACGTATAAGAGTGAGTGCGCATGTTTAAGCCAGAGTAAGCATGTATAAGGCAGTTTACAGTATTGTGAGAGCGTTTGCGCTGGTGTGCGCGCATTTAAGCCAGAATTAGCTAGTGTAACTCTGTCTAAGCCTGTGTGCACGCCTGTTAACACGTGTACGCGCGTCTGCACTAGTGTGCGCGGCACTGCCCCCTGAGGAAATGGAAAGAGAAAAGGAAGCACAACAAACATTAGGAAGTTAACCAGGGAGAGTCAGCAGAGCTAGCAGGTGGAAATAATCAGAATCAGGCAATTATACAGGCAGTAAACCAGCCCAGCCCAGCACTTAAAACTCTGCAAACAACTTTTCACCATGTATTGCTCAGAGACACTGCAGCACTGCAGTATGCTAAGAGAAGTGAATACTGAAAAGGCTTAACTGAGACAAAGAAATGTTAGGGGCTGCCATTGCTGTCATAAACTGACATATGCAACATGCTGAGAGTGGTGACAATGGGAATGCTGCCAACCAACCCCCAGTGAGGAGACGGAGAAGAGTGTACAGGCCCAGGGTAACCTACCAGGGACTACATGAGCTGGAGATAGTGGAGCACTATAGAGTGAACAGAGACCTCATGCAGCAAATTATTGAGCTGTGCAGGCCACGCCTCACACACAGAACCAACAGAGGGGAACCCATTTCAGTGGAAACCAAGGTATGTGTTGGCCTACGTATACTAGCAACAGGTACCTTCCAGAGACCAACTGGTGATATGATGGGGATATCACAGGCATCAGCATCCAGGGTACTGCACCAGTTTCTGGATGCCATGTCAGCACATGTCGGTGATCATGTGTATTTCCCAAATTCCCGTGAGGTATTGGCCAGCAATATGTATCTCTTCCAGCAAATAAAGGAATACCCTGAGGTAGTGGGTGCAATAGACTGCATGCACATACGCATCAAAGCACCAGCCGGCGAGCGGGTTAGGGTCTACTTCAACCGCAAGGGCTTCCCCTTCATCAACTGCCAGGTCATGTGTGATGCCCAGGGCATAATACTGAATGTGTGTGCTGGCTGCCCTGGAAGCTACCATGATTCCCATATCTGGCATCTGATGCAGCAATACCAGACATTTGCCAATGGGGACATCCCACATGGTCACCTAGTGGGGGATGCTGGCTATGCACTGGAGCTGTGGCTGATGACATCCATCAGAAATGCACACACACCTGAACAGGAACGCCATAATGAGGCACACGCACAAACACGAAATGTAATCGAGCGTGTGTTTGGGCTGCTCAAGTCCCAGTTCCGGCGCCTGGACACATCTGGTGGAGCCTTGCAGTACACACCAACTACATGTACCCAAATTGTCATGGTATTTGCTATACTACATAATATGATCCTGCGAAAACAGCTGCAGCAGGACCAGCATAGGCCTGGGCCAAACAGCCCCCCACCTTTGCCAAGGTCATCACAGGCAGAGCGTGACTCCGAGGAGGAACAACCTGAGTCTGCCCCAGTAGGCAGAAGGAGGCATGCCCAGTATGCTTTGGCCTTGGCAAAGAGGGAACGCATAGCACATACACTGGCTCAGTAGGAACCCTGGAAATGATACCCCTCTCTGACCCACACATATAGTAAAAGGGATGCCTAAGTTGACACTACCTGCTTCAAACATGTACAGGGAGTGTAGTATGTGCATCTGACACAGGCAGCCCTGCAGCACCACCTGAGGCATGATTGCCATGTGTCAAGCAATTTAAGGTAGTGCTAAACAGCATTTACCACCATGTAGTATATGCAAACAGAATACACACACCAACTAGTACAACTGTGGTCAGTGTTGAGTAACATTGGGAAATATCCAGCAAAGTTGGTGAATATACAGCAATGTCAGACAAGCCTGGTCTAAGTAGGGCATAGCAGAACAAAAGCCAACATGCTCATATTTGCTTAACTGGCCCTTAAGCAGTCTGGTCTGTTCAGTATGGAAATATAAAGCAGTGATGGGCTTCAAACCCAGGATACTGTGCACCATAGTTAAAGTACTGAACCACTAAACCATGAAAGCATTGCACTGTTCAGCCACTATGAAGGTATGTTGATAAGTCTATGCAAAGTATCTCATGGAAACCCTGCAGGCACAGCATAATCCCTGTTGAGTTATGATACAAAGGTGAGTCCTGCAGTAAGAACAGAACTTGACTTTCAACACACACAGTATAAATGTTAATACTGGTCATGTTCACACACATCCAGAAATGTAGTGGACTTCAGATCGCAACATACTGAAAGGTCACACTGGGCATGCTCACACAATTGAATAAATGAGACATTTGTCAGGCAACAAAACATGGAAAGCCTGAACTGGGCATGCTCACACACTTAGGCCATGTTTGACTACAGCAGTGGGCCACACATATCTGGCAGTTACATGTGTTAACCCAGGAACCTCTCACTATCCAGCAATCTGCCCTGTGCACACAGTTACATGACAACAGACACTTATATAATATAGTGGAACCCTGTCATGATCAAACATGTTCCACAGATACCTAAGTTGTTCATAGAAACTGGGAAAGCAAAGACGATAAAGACCTGCAAACAGTATCAGCAATAAATATTGTGCATCCCGAGCAGAAGCATAGGTTCAGAGGTCGATAGTAGGCTATCTGCCCTAGGGTATGCACAAGCCTAGCCAGAGCATGTTTGGCTTTTGCAGCCCTGTTAGAGTACTACACTGTGCCAGTGAATAGTAGGTCACACAAGATAGCCCATGTACGTTTAGGCTAGTGTGCCTCTGTGTAGCAGGGACACAGAAGATATCCCAAGGGTAAACATACGATCACCCATACAGCTGTCAAGATGTCACCTGTAGGTGGTTAGTGGGTGGCTCTGCCTATGAGAAACTGTGATCACAATCTGGAGTGAGTGGAGGCCCTGGGATAAGAATCTGTCCCTCCAGCATGTCCTATTAACATCTGTGCTGAGGTATATGTCCCTGGAGTGTGTAGCTACAAGGGAGTTGGATATCCTGAGGTGGATGGAGCATGTCCATTAATTCTGGGTGGGGTATTACTGCAAACAACAGGCACACATCATATCCAAGTAGGTGGTAAGTGACTGAGTAGAGCTGGAGTTACTGCATCTGAACTGTGCAGGTCATCTGTGTGAGTCCCTACATCTGCTTGGTGCGGAACTTATAGGTTCATAGGTCCATAGGTACATACTAGGCTATCTGCCCTAGGGCATTTATAAGCCCAGCCAGAGTGTATTTGGCGTCCGTCTCCCTATTAGATTAGTCTACTGTGCCTCTGTAAATTAGGTCTCAGAAGATTGGTTTGCTGTGCCTCTGTCTAGCAGGGACACAGAAGAGATCCCAGGGGTGAATTAGCGATTTCCCATCCATGTGTCCAGATTTGGCTTGAAGACGGTCAGTGAGGGGCTTTGTCTAATATGAATTGGGTTTCTATTCCAGAATGAGGGGAGCCTCTGGGAAATGAATCTGTCCCTCCAGCATGTCCTTTTTATTCTTGTGCTGAGGTTTAAGTCCCTGGAGCGTGTATCTCTAAGGGACTTGGATTTTTGAGGTGGAGCATGCCCGTTAATCCTGGCTTTGACATGGCTTTGTATGTCAGGCATAGATTGCCTCTGAGTAGGTGGTAAGCAACTGAGTAGAGCTGGAGTTTCCTTAGTTGAGCTGCATATGACATCTGTTTGTAGCCCATGATCCTCTTGGAGAGGTATTTTTGGTTCTCTCCAGGTGCTGCAGGTGTCGGGTAAGGTACATCCCAAAAGGGCCATTGTATTCAAGTATGGGGCTGATGACTGACGAGTAGAGGGGCACAATGACCTCTCTTGATGTAGATGCAAACCCTTTTGTGATAAGGTGGCATATATAGAAGGTCCTTGTAACGACTTTGGCAATGTGATTATCAAAGGAGAGATTACTATCTACATTGGTCCCCAAATCTCAAATTACTACTTCTGTACATAATGGATTACAACCTATGTGGTAATTTGTGTGCACCTTGTTTTTCACAAAGGGGATGACTATGCACTTTATAGCATGTAGCTCGAGCTTGTGGCTCTGGCACCAAACATCCATCTCTGTGAGACCCTTCTGGAGGATGCTTGTGTCGGCTGGAGAGTCAATTATGGCCCACAGTTTGCAGTCATCTGTGAACCTTGTCAGCCATAATCCCCCCCCGTGTTAGCTTGAACCTCAGAGAAGTATATATCGAACCAGAGAGGTCCCGGAACTGAGCCCTGTGGGATGCCACTTGTAACTGGTTTGTATTCAGACATGGCACCTGTGATTATGACCATGTGGGTTCTATCCCTGAGCCAGTTTGCAACCCATCTTGTGATATAGGGGTTGATATTTAAGCTGTCAAGCTTATGTATGATTTCCGAGTGGGGTATTGTGTTGAACATTTTTGTGAGGTCCAGGTAGGCTGTGTGGACTACCTTACCCTCATCCATAGCTTTGGTAACTGTTTCAAAGAAATCAAGTAGGTTTAAGAGGCAAGATCTGCCCTTAACAAAGCTGAATTGGGTAGGGTCCAGTGTCTGGAGGCTCCCAATGTCTTTGTTTATGAGTTCCATGATAATACGCTCCATAGCTGCACAGACCAGACTAGTCAGGCTTATGGGGCGATAGTTCCCAGGGTCTGTTGTGGCACCACCTTTGTGGAGTGGAGCCACTGTAGCTGTACACCATTATTTGGGTACATATCCTGTAGTAAGGCTAAGTTTGAACAGTGACTTAATGTGATGGTTCATTTCTTCTTGGAGCGTGTGTAAGACACAGCCTGGGACACCGTCCGGTCCCATAGCTGCTGTGTTTTTTGCTTTGGTGAGGGCAGCCTTCACCTGTGCATCTGTGATGTCAGTGAGGTTACATTCAGTTGGGATAGGCATTTGTTCCTTTGTGGGTAAAGGGGGGGAGAGGTTTGTGCTGAATCTGTCTGCCAGGATGTTGACTGTCTGTAGTTTTGGTATATTTTGTACCATTATGCAACAATTCAGAGCATATCTGGGAGTTTCCACCCATATTATGGACATAACTAAAGAAGGACTTGTGATTATCTTCAGTGCCTAGGGCAATTTCCCTTTGGAAACTGGCCTTTGATGATTTTATGAGGTATCGAAGTGTCTTGCTAATACTGATCCATTTTTGGGATTTTGCTCTGTCATGTAGTAGCTTCCTCCTTCTGTTCTGTTGTATTTATGGCCAGGGTCCACCAAACACATCTCCTGTTTTTGGAGGAGTGAGTCTTTGTTTTATTTGGGATAGCACGACCCATGCATTCCTACAGGTGCTCATAGAATGCATTTGTAAAGGATTCTGTGAATTGGCCTGTATTATCCTCTGGCCCATGGGCTTTGAAGGATTCCACCTCAGTCTTGAGAAGTGCAAAGTTGGCATTTGAGAAATTTTATACAGTGATTTCCTTGGCTGAGGGTGGGGATGAGATATGGATGTCCATGGAAATTTGTTAATGGTCTGATCTTACCAATGAGGGGTTTACCTCTGGTGTGGAACATAGAGTCCCTATGTTGGTGATGACCAGGTCCAATATGTTGTTCCCTCTTGTGGGAGTGGTGACCAGCTGTTCCATCGCATTACAGTTTATAACTTTAAGGAACTGTTGGGCGAGTGTGTTTGGGCATGATTAATTGTTGCAGTCAATGTTTGGGTAGTTGAAGTCACCCAGTAACATAGTTTTAGGAGAGACCTTGATATTCTCCAGTGTTCTCAGGAATGCCAAGTGGGGTTCCTGTAATAGGGAGGGTGTTCTGTAGCAGGCTATAAACTGAAAGGCAGTTTGGTCCACTGTAAGTTGCACACGGATGGTTTCTGATGCTTCATGCAGTGCCACTAACCTGGAGGTGTAGGTATCTTTGATGAATATAGATACTACCCCTCCTTTTGTGCTTTGGTCCGAGTTTTGTGCGTGAAATGCATGGTATGAGTTATAACCTGGTAGTGCTGGGGTGCTCTCAGGAGCCTTGAACCAGGTTTCTGTTACTGCACAGACATCGATATTCTCCAGACTGAGGAGAGCCTCAAGTGGGTGCATCTTGAGGTTTAGATGTGTGGGACTGAGTAGCATTACCTTTAGATTTTGTATCCTTGAGTTGTCTATGGAGGTGTGTTTGTCCTTTGAGCCTCACCTAAAAAATGCACTATGGGGGTGGCAAGAGGCATGGCCAGTATACAAAAGCCTAAGGGTGACAGGTGCAAGCCGTCCCTAGCTTGTCGGGCATGTCATCCCAGGTTGACAGACACTGGATCCTCATTGAATGACACCAATACTGTAGACAATTGTTGAAACTGATCATTTTGTCTTTATACTCTGGCATCATTCTTGGTGAGGGCAAGATGCTACCCATGGTCAGGGTCATACCAGCCTGGGCTACATGATCAGAGAGCTGCTCTATGTCTCATTTCTTGTAGTCCAGGGAGGTACGTCTCATGTCATTCACACCTGCATGGACAATGATGGAGTCATACTTGCACCTGCTTTGGAGTGACCTGAGTGCTTGCATTATGTGGTGGATCCTGACACCTGACAGGCAGCTTACAGTGACCTTCTCCTTGTTCAGTCAGTTAAGTGGGATGTCAGTGTGCCGGACAATAGAGTCCCCTATAACAAGTGTATTTGGTGTGTTGTTTGGCCTTAAGGGCTGTGACTGTGAGGCACACTGATTTTGTGAGATATGTGATTCGTAGGTATTGTTGAGGGGTGGCTGTTGCATGGGTATCTGTGATCAGTACAGTTGCTGCAGGTATTGGGTAAGGTACACCCCAAAGGTAGCATTGTAACCAAGCACGGTAGTTATTAGTATAGGGGCACAATGACATCACTCAATCTAGACGTGAAACCATATGGGATAAGGTTACTTATATAGAAGGTCTGTCCAACCACTGTGGCAATGTGAATGTCAAAACCGACAGTATGAACAAGTCATGTCCCCAATCACCAAACAACACCTGACATATGTAATGGAGTACTACCTATGTGTTAATGTGTGGACATGTTGTTATTCCCAAAGGGGATGGCTATGCAACTAATGGCATTTAGCTGTAGGCCATGGCTCAGGCACCAGTCATCCATCTCTGTGAGACCCTGTTGGAGTATGCATGTGGCCACTGGAGAGGTGATCATGGCACCCAGTATGCAGTCAAGTGTGAACAAGGTCAGCCATATTCCCCCTGTGGTAGCCTGTATGTCAGACAAATATATACTGAACAAGAGAGGTCCCAGGGCCAAGCCGTGTGGGATGCCACGTGTAACTGGTGTATAGTCAAACATGGCACCTGCAATTCTGACCTTATGGGTGCTATCCCTGATCCAGGTAGCAATCCATCATGTGAGATATGTGTCCATATCGATGCTGGTGAGCCTATGCATAATGGCCCAGTGGGTTATTGTGTGGAAAGGTTTAACAAGCTTCAGGTAGGCTGCGTGTACAACTGTCCCTATGTTGATGGTCCTGTTAACTGTCAAAAGAATACAAACATGTTCAAGAGGCAAGATCTGCCCACAACAATGCTGAAATGTGTAGGACACAGTGTCTGTAGTTTCCTGATGTCTATGTGTAAGAGTCTCATGACAATACACTCCATAGCTTTGCATAACAGGATAGTTAGGCTTATAGGGCAATATTGTCTGTGGTCCGTTCTGGCACTAACTATGTGGAGTGGGAACACTGTTGCTGTATGCCATTCTGTGGGTACATATCCTGTAGTAACTCCAGTATTGCAGTGATGTAATGTGAGGGTTATGTCTGTCATGAAGCTCGTGTAAGATGCAGGCCGGGAAACCAACTGGTCACATTAATGTTGTAATGTATGCTTTGGGGAGGGCAGCACTCACCTGATACTGCATGGTGTCAGGGAGGTTACACTCTGTTGGGATGGATAGTTGCTCCCTAGGGGGGATGGGGGGAGACATCTGCACTGAACCTGTTTGCCAGGATGTTGGCTATGCCAGTGGGTTCAGGGTAAGTGTAGTCAGTATGCAGTAACTCACAGCATATCAGTGAGTGTCCACCCAGGTTCCTGACCTAACTGACGAAGGCCTTGTGATAGTCCTACTTGTCTGGTGCAATTGTCCGTGAGAAGAAGACCTTAGATAAGTACATGAGTGATCATAGCTGTCTGCTAGCACAGATCACAGATGCTTTCCCCATCTGGGATTGTGCTCTATCATGTAGTAGCTTCCTCCTGACATTGTACAGCTCATTAATGGTTGGTGTCTACCAGACAGGTGCCCTGCCATTGGAGGAGTGAGTCTTGTTGTTATTTGGGGTAGCACAATCCATGCAGTCCACTAGGAGTCCATAGAATGCGTATGTAAAGGATTTAGCAGTCAGAGCTGTATTTCACACTGTCTCAAGCTCTCTGAAGGATACCACCTTGCTTTGGTGAAGTGAGACGTTGGCTCATCAGAAGTTCACCAAGATTACCCAGGATGGGTGTGTGGAGTGTATATGTATGTCCAGTGAGATAGATGTATGTTCCAACCTTACCAATGAGGGGTATATTGCTGGTGTGTAACATAGAGTCCCCATGTTGGTGATGATCAGGTCCAATATGTATTCCCCCTTGTGGCTGGGGTGACTGGTTGTGCCATAGCATATGAATGTAGAAATTGTAGCGAATGTAGGGCGAGGTTCTTGCAGCTTGAGTAGTATCCCCAGTCAATATTAATGTATCTGATGTCACCCAATATAATGGTGTTTGTGGAGACCATCATATCCCCCACTGTTCCCATGAAAGCCAAGTGTGGTTCCTGAGTATGGGAGGGTGGTCTGTAGTAGGCAACAAACTGAAAGGCAGTTTTGAACAATGGTAGTTGTATATGTATGGTCTGTGATGCTTACTGCAGTGCCACTAACCTGGAGGTGTGTGTATCTGTGATGTATAGGGATACACCCCCTAGTTGTGTTGTCCGTTCCAAGTCCTGTGGTCAGAAAGCATGGTATGAAACATAGCCTGTTAGTGCTGGCTGGTGTGCATATGTGACCCTGAACTAGGTGTCTGTTAGTGCACATATATTGCTATCCCCCATACTGAGGGGAGTCCTGAGTGGCCGAATATGAGGGTAACACATCTGGTGTTGAGCAGTGTTAGAAAAATATGTAATAAAATATGTGTGTAATGCTTATTTTAAATAAGGGAAGATTAACACATTTTTATTCTATATGCAGCATTAGTTCTATTTGAAACTAAAAACATGCTTTTCTGAAATTGTGCTTTCTGACACTGCAAGATGCACTCTGACCTAGTTTGCTAGCACAGCAAAATACATGTTTATGCTTTGGAAATGTACTGGAAAGCAGGTGATTTTCTGCTAGGTCAGGAAATTAAATAGAGAATAATAGTAATTTCTGTAGATCCATTCATTATGAACAATAAACTCTGTTCGTGCTAATGAAAAAGTGCACAAGCTGCAAGAAAGTTAGATACTATAAACAATGAACTGCTTCAGAAATCTGTACTTGCATTGTGCTTGAATTAGCCATAGTACCTAGACTTGTAACATCACATAGCAAGAAAGCTATAATTGACCGGTGGTCGTCAAGGCCATCCTGTTTACTGAAAAATCTTTTTTAAACTTTGAAGAGTCAGCTAGAAATGTGAGAAACATCTATAAAGTAACAGAATTATGAACTGGTGATCTATTACGTCAGTCGTAGTGGGCAATATCTTGAAAGAAAGGTATAATAACTGTGACACTTCCTGATTTAGTCAGACAAACTCTGTAACTGCATTTTTTGTCTCCTTGCGCAAGAATAAAGATACCTGAACTGAACCTTATGCTTTTGGTCTTTTGAAATATTTTTCTCTGACATTTTTTGGTCCTTCGGGCCGGAAACTTTCGTTTAGCCTGGGATCAGATGGGCCAGGTGGCATGAAACTGTGCAGGGAAGATACCACATCGGATCTTCTTCATTGAAAGACCTCCGACTGAATTGTCGTGCAAAAGAGGCCAGCCACTTTTCTGATCTACGACTGAAGGCGGGTTCCGTTTGAACAGTGAGTGTCCAATTGCTGAGGCTCAGGTAAGGTGAATCTACTTTTTTCTGTTTTAGATCAGGGACTTGATTGCATTTGTTCTGTGAGAATTTTGTTAAAATTCAGGGACTGAAATATTGCTATCTTGTCATAGATCAGGGAAACAGAATAAGTAGGCAGGTAGTCTGAAGAGACTATAATCACTTGGTGGTATCACATTAAAAACAAAAGGGTTACGTAACATTTAAAAGGTTAGAACAAAATGGGTAATAACGTGCACAAAAACAAAAAGACCCCAAAGCCCACCGTTAACCGAAGATGCAAAATATATGCAATCACAGCGCCCCAACAATGTTAGATATTATACTAAATGGGTTAATAAATATGAATTTGATGGGAAACTAGAAAGATCCTCGCTTATCAAACGTATTAGACAGCTAAAAACTGATTCTAAAGGTCGGGTTAAAAAACAGCGTAAATTAGGAGTTCCTCAGGCACACAGGTGGATTGAGGAAGCAAACCGAAGAGAACAAAAGAATAAAAATTCAAAAGCAATGTTTCTAGACAAAGAGGATAATAACTTGGTTATAGCATCGGCCCCTCCGCCCTCTCTGGTTCCGGTTCCCTTACCAGCTCCCTTACTGGAATGTGAAGCAAAAGAACAAACTGACCCACTTCCACGATATCCAGTTGTTCCTATAAAACCACTACCGTTTGTTGGAGATCATATCGAGACTAGATCTCGAACACGTAATTTAAAAAGGGGATATTGAATTATATCAAATGAATGGAAATTCACGGGCTATGAGTGAAGAAGAGATATACCCACTCATAGAAGTACCAAATCCTCAGGCAGGACAAGAAGGGCAGGGCCCAACTCTCTTAGTACACAGACCGTGGACACCGGAAGACATATGGAAAGCCACAGAGGGAATTCCCCATCCAAAAGTTATTTTTAGAAAGTTCTTAGAAGACTTACAGGGCATGAGATTAAGTTATCACTTAAATGGAGAGGAAGTAGAAAAAGTAGTCAGACAAATAGTAGGTCCAGATTGGCGCATGATCAGTGGCAACTGGAATCCCTGTGACACTGCACTTAGGCCCCTCCCACATAGCAGCGCAGAACTAGATAACAGAGTGAAAGGTCTGACAGACCGAATTTCTGAGAAATGGAAGCCTAGGGCAGACTGGGCTTGCATTAATCAATGCATCCAACAAGAAAGTGAAACTGTTGATAGATATTTTATATTAGAATGTTTTAACAATCACTGTGGAATGCAGGTGCCTGAAGATCAGACACAAGATTCCCCATATGAGCAGCAGTTAAAGAATGCATTTTTGAAAGGCAGTATTGCACCCATAAGTAGTTTCATTACTAAATGTAGACCATCGTACAAGCAGATTACAATCACTGCTTGAATATGCTAGACATGCCGAAAGGCATTTTAATAACAAAAAGAAAAAGAAAGCCCAAGTATTTGCTGTGGAAGATGGAGAAGTTTATTTAGTACAGTCCGGACAAAAGGGCAAAAAGAATGCCCAGGGAATCAAACAATCTTATCAGTGATCAGAGGACTTTGAAGGGAGAAAGAAAAGAGGTGAGTGCTTCAAATGCGGGAAAAAGGACACATGGCAAGGGATTGCAGGAAAAATAAGAAGGCAGCAGTGGAAGACAAAAACGATGAAGGTGAGGACTGACTATATGAAAGTCAGGAATCACTAGATAGGAATAATAGAGAAAGGACAAATGAGAATGTGATAGAAGGAGCAGAGAATGTGAAGCTACCGATAGTGAAGAAAATGAAATATTAGACCTAGCCTTACTGAGCTTAGAGCTCTATCTAGCTGATACAAAATCAGAAGTGACACTCCTGGTAGAAGGGAAGGAAGTCAAATTTTTGTGTGATTCAGGGGCATCACGAACCCTGGTACATCCCTCCAAACTACCAGAAAATTCAGAATCACATGACTTTATACTAGTGAAAGCAGCTAATGGACAGCTGTATCGGGAGCCTCTCTCCCATAACATTACAATAACAGATCCTGTTTCAGGATTAACCCAGAAAAGCAAAATTGTTGTTTCTGCAAAATGCCCAGTGAACCTTTTGGGCAGAGATCTTATGCAACTATTAGGCATAGCAGTAGTTCCAACCATGCAGGGTATGTAAGCACAATGACAAACTAATACTTTTGCAGTGCAAACGGAAGGTGAGACATTTTACTGGTACAGCCAGGACTTAGTTATGACTGGCCCTGAAGCAGTAACTGAAGAGTTAATGAATGTAGCTATCAGTAAGTTCCCCTCCCTTTGTATTGACATACAACACCTGTTGCACTGTACTCTGTATTATTGTAATACACCAGGACCTGACAAAGAATATGAACAAGAATTATTTAGAAATCATGCAAACAGATTAGTACTGTGTAATTTGTACTGGGACATGAAAGGGAACAGTGTAGTTAGCTGTTCATTACCCCAGGAGTTCTTTTCACTTTACAAATCGAATCTATTACTGCATGTTAGTTTAACTAAAGAGAAAGATTTGAAATGGGTAAACCTAGGAGAAAAAAATCACAAAATTGAAAAAACAGACAGAATCAGAACTGTCAGAACAGGAAATACAAAGACAGAAACTGAACTGGATAACACAAACACATCCAGCTGTACACTTGCAATCCAGCAAAGACAGCTGAGAAGCCCTCTTATTAGAAGAGGAAGAAAAAGCTTTGTTAGACATACCAGAAACTCTCTGGTCAACAGGAAAATCAGACGTAGGACTTATTCGCACAGCAGGACCAGTTACTATCACTCCAAAGTCAGCATTTAGACCACAAAAGAGACAGTACCCCTTGAGAAAAGATGCAGAGGCAGGTATTAAACCAGTCATAGCAGCTTTGCTTAAGAAGGGAATACTGGTGGAATCTCCTGATTCACCATGTAACACACCCTTATTCCCAGTTAGAAAAGCAAATGGAGAATGGCATATGGTCCAAGATTTACAAGCTGTAAATGACGCAGTATGACCAAGAGCACCTACGGTGCCAGATCCACATACCTTGTTGAATGATTTAAAACCTCAACAGAAGTATTTTTCTGTGGTAGATATCAGCAATGCGTTCTTTTCAATACCAATACACCCTGACAGCCAGTATTGGTTTGCATTTACATTTCAGGGGAAGCGGTATACATATACACGACTACCACAGGATTATAGTGAAAGCCCAATGATATTCTCACAAGAGATGGCAAGCAATTTAGCGGGATTTATCCTACCGAGAGGTAGTCAAATTTTACTTTATGTTGATGACATCCTGCTGGCCGCCCCTACCCAGCGAGATTGTAAGGAAGATACTATAGCATTATTAAAATTCCTAGCAGTTGAAGGACACAAAGTAAACAAAAATAAATTGCAGCTTTGGAGAAAACAAGTGAAATACCTTGGATATGTAATATCCAAAGATGGTAGAACATTAGATGAGGACAGAAAAGTAGCGATCTTACAAGCACCAAAACCCACAACCAAGAAGGAAATTATGTCCTTCCTGGGTACGACTAATTTTTGTCGAAGCTGGATCCCAAACTATGCTTTGGAATCTGCACCTTTAACTGACCTGATTTTTAAGAAGCCTATGGCAGCACAAGATTTAATACAGTGGACACCAGAAGCAGAATTAACCTTCTGCAAATTGAAACAATTGATAGCATCATCATTAGTTTTAGGATTACCAAATTATCACAAACATTTTTTCCAAACTGTAGATTGCAAGCAAGGTTATATGACATCAGTATTGACTCAACAGCATGTGGACAAACAGCGCCCCATTGCTTATTATTCATCACAACTGGACCCAGTGGCGCGGTCTCTACCCCACTGTGTACAAGCAGTAGTTGCAGCTGCAATGGCAGTGCAGGCTTCAGCCTCAGTAGTGTTATTCCACCCTCTCACATTGAGAGTGCCTCATGCAGTTGCAATCATTTTACTGCAAGAAAAAGTAACATATCTTTCCCCTGCTAGGCATCTTTCTTGTATGACTATATTGCTGAGCCAACTTCACATGACAAATGTACGATGTACTACTTTGAATCCGTCTACCTTGCTCCCAACTCCTGTGGATGGCACACCCCATAACTGCCTGCAGGTAATTGAGCAAAAGACACTGCCTAGAAAAGACCTCACAGATGTTCCCTTGGATGATGCCGAGGTGACATATTACGTGGATGGCTCATGCAAAAGGAGTCCTACAGGACAGAATCTAACAGGTTATGCAGTAGTTTCTGATACTGAGATTGCAGAAGCGAAACCTTTACCACATAACTTATCTGCACATGCAGCAGAGTTGATTGCCTTGACACGGGCATGTACCTTAGCAAAGGGTAAAAGCATAAACATTTTTACAGACAGCCGGTATGCTTTTTCTACTGTACATGTTTTTGCACAATAGTGGAAGAATCGAGGAATGGTGACATCTACTGGCAAACCGATTAACCATGCACAGTTTATTTTAGATTTGCTGGATTCTATTCAGTTGCCTCAGAAAGTAGCTATTTGTAAATGCATAGCTCATACAAAACAACAAGATAGGATTTCAAAAGGCAATGCGAGAGCTGACACAGCTGCAAAGCAAGCAGCCTCAGAAGCATTTCTTTTGAACGAGGAATTACAACCTTCTGAGATTTTAGACTTTGAAATGTTGAAAACAATGCAGACACTTACTACACAAGCTGAAAAACAAAAATGGAAAAGACGAGGAGCAATTCTCAAGGAAGGGCTGTACATCTCCAAAGAGGGAAACCGATATTACCGTCTAATTTATTTAGATATGCAGCTTTGTTGAGCCATGGGCAGAGCGATGTCTCAACAGGGGGGATGGTACAGTTAGTGAATCGAGTATTCGCTACGTACGGGTTTACGAACTACACTAAAAAATTTTGCCTGTCATGTCACACTTGTAATAAACATCATGCACAAGGGGCATTAAAGCCCAAACAAGGGAGTTTCCCTACACCACCATATCCGTTTCATACTATCTGTATGGATTTCATAGAATTGAGCAAATGTGAAAATAAAAAGTACTGCCTTGTCATTGTGGATATGTTCTCCAAATGGGTGGAGGCCTTTCCGACTAGTAAACCAGATGCAGCCACTGTTGCAAAGACCCTAGTTAAAGAAATTATTCCTAGATTTCACATACCGGAAAGGATCTACAGTGACAATGGTACACATTTTGTTAACAAAACTATACAGCAGTTAAGCCAGTATTTTGGGATTTCTTTAAAACATCACTGTGCATATCACCCTCGATCTGCAGGGTTAGTAGAGAGGCACAATGGAGTTTTAAAGAATAAGCTTAAGAAACTTATGGTAGACACACAGAAGAACTGGGTGTACTGTTTGCCCCTGGCTCTGGTGAGCATGAGAACTGTTCTGAATGCAAAAGGATTGACACCTTTTGAAAAGATTTTCGGAAGAGCTTATTATATACCTCAGTGGAAACCTCTCATGCCTGCAGACCAGGAAGCAGATTGGACACTTGCAGAGTATATGAGGAGTATGCTGAATAACAAACATCTTTTACAGTTTAATTCTGTTTCAGATAAAGACCAAACTAAACAATTCGAAGTAGCAGTAGCCCCAGGCACTTGGGTCTGGATGAAGACAATCAAAAAGAAGAACTGGACGACATCAAAGTGGGAAGGTCCATATCAAGTACTGCTGAGCACGCCCACAGCAGTCAAGATAGCGGAACATTCATCTTGGATTCATTTGACACACTGTAAACTAGTCAAAAACTTTGAACTTGATAAAACTCTTGCTAACACACAGCAGCAGTAAAATAATAAGACCCAGAGATAATAGAAATTCTGAACGACTTCAGCAGTATCTTCAGCAGTGTTGCATAATAATCTTAATAACTGCATTAGTGACAATGTTCTTTTAGCTGTGGCTTTTGCTGTGGCCTTTCTTTTCTTCAGCCACACCAGCCAGACTGAACAAATGTGATTCAACACTCATAGACTGGCATCCGAACTTTAACACTTACCAAGCAATCAAATATGTGTATGCTGAGACTTTTAATATTTCAAATTGTTGGATTTGCACAGCTATACCAGCAGCATACGGGGGATTATTAATGGCTGCTCTCCCCCTAGGGGTAAATGAGACCTGGGAAAACTTGATTTTTCAGACTACACCTGTAAAATCTAGAGACAAAATTGCATTATTTCTACCTGTTACACAAACAGGAATTGTATGCTTTTTTAAGAATGACACGATTCAAGTAGGTTGGAGCAAATGTAATGTAACAGTTTCTTATAAATGTTATATTAAACCTAAAAATGCTAAAAATATAGAAACAATTTGTGATGCAGATTATGACTCATACTTTGAGTCCTTGCATAAAACTTTCAGTGATATACAACATAATCCTGTTCTTTTAAAGCAACTGTCTATTATAGATAAGAAAATGTTTCATGCAAGGAAGGTGTATATCAATACTAAGGTAGAAAACTGTTATTTCATATGTGGGAAAAAGGCATACAAATGGTTGCCTGAGAATTGGTCCGGCAGTTGTTTTTTGGGTTACCTGGTCCCAGCCATACGACACACTACAGCTTTGCCTCATGGGAGAATTCGAAACGTTAGAGACATCACAAAGAAACCTGAAAATCCAATCAAGAAACCTGAGAATCCAGTGGGACAGATCGTAGCAGGCTGGAAAAACCATAACTCCGTAAAAGACAAAAGTAAACTAGCACACATGGACTTGAGTGACACTATCATATCCTGGGCTGGCATAGCCCCTGCACATGGTGCAGTTAAATCAATTTGGGAACTGAGAAAACTATCCAAACTTCTCGAGGTCATGAGCAATGCAACTTTTTCTGCTCTTGAATTAATGACTGATGAACTGAATGCAATGAGAACTGTGGTGCTTCAAAACTGCATGGCTCTTGACTTCACCCTAGTGGCGAGAGGTGGTACGTGTGGTTTAATCAAAGACAAGTGTTGTTCGTTTATTCCCGACAATAAACACGAGATCAACGATCATTTGGAAATGATCCAGCAAGTGTCAGACATGACCATGCCAGGCCCGAACCCACTGACAGACTTTATCCAGAATTTGTTTGGGGGTGGGGTTCCATCCTAATGAACATCCTGATTACCATTTGTGTGGGATTACTTTTGTTAGGAACATGTATTTGCTGTGGAATTCCCTGCATGAAAAAATTAATCAAAGATTTTATAGACATGTCAGTTTCTGAGACTTTGTATCAAAGTACTGAAATTGAAGAACTGTTGAAAAAGGAAACACTTTCATAAGTTTAAACTGAATGACTCTCTTAGCTGCAAATCCTCAAAGGAAGAGGTTAGGAGAAGAAACAAACTGTTTATGCTTTTGAAATAGAATAAAAAGTATTAACAGGGGGGAAATGTTAGAAAAATATGTAATATCATATGTGTGTAATGCTTATTTTAAATAAGGGAAGATTAACACGTTTTTATTCTATATGCAGCATTAGTTCTATTTGAAACTGAAAACATGCTTTTCTGAAATTGTGCTTTCTGACACTGCAAGATGCACTCTGACCTAGTTTGCTAGCACAGCAAAATACGTGTTTATGCTTTGGAAATGTACTGGAAAGCAGGTGATTTTCTGCTAGGTCAGGAAATTAAATAGAGAACAATAGTAATTTCTGTAGATCCATTCATTATGAACAATAAGCTCTGTTCATGCTAATGAAAAGGTGCACAAGCTGCAAGAAAGTTAGATACTATAAACAATGAACTGCTTCAGAAATCTGTACTTGCATTGTGCTTGAATTAGCCATAGTACCTAGACTTGTAACATCATATAGCAATAAAGTTATAATTGACCGGTGGTCGTCAAGGCCATCCTGTTTACTGAAAAATCTTTTTTAAACTTTGAAGAGTCAGCTAGAAATGTGAGAAACATCTATAAAGTAACAGAATTATGAACTGGTGATCTATTACGTCAGTCGTAGTGGGCAATGTCTTGAAAGAAAGGTATAATAACTGTGACACTTCCTGATTTAGTCAGACAAATTCTGTAACTGCATTTTTGTCTCCTTGTGCAAGAATAAATATACCTGAACTGAACCTTATGCTTTTGGTCTTTTGAAGTATTTTTCTCTGACAAGCAGCATTACCCATAGTGTTATTTAACCTGTAATGTCTATGTAGGTGGGTTTGTCTTTTGAGCCCTGCTCAACAAATGCACTATGGTGGTAGTAAGAGCCTTAGCCAGCATTCAAAGGTCCAAGGGTGACAGGTGCAAGCTGTCCATAGTGAAGCTACGTGGCATGTTGAGCATGTCACCACAGGCTGACAGACACTGTATCCCCTATGAATGACACCAATCTGTTAGCCAAGTGTTAAACGTGATATGTTTGTCTGTATACTGTGACATCATACTTGGTGGGTGTAAGATGCTAGACAAGGTCAGGGTTATACTGGTCTGGGCTACATGATGACACTGTTCCTCCATGTACCATGTCATGTGGTCCAGGGAGTAACATCTGAGGTTTTACGCACCAGCATGAACAATGATGATGCCAGTCCTGTACTTGCTTTGTAGTGACCTGACTGCATGTATTATGTGGCAGATCCTGGCACATGACAGACAGCACAAAGGGACTATTCCCTTGTATGGGCTGGTGAGTGGTACGCCAGTGTGTCTGACAATAAGTGTTGCCTATCAAAAGTGTATTATGTGTGTTGTGTAGCCCAAAGGCAAGTGACTGTGTGGCACACTGACATTGTGAACTATGTGAGATGTGGGAATTGTAGTGGGGTAGCAGTTGTGTGTGTGCCTACTGTGGAGGTCTCTGCTGCTTAGGCAGAGTTCATTTACAGCATTCGAGTATGTGTATGTGTGATAATGTGGTTTGAGTGCTGTCGCCAGACGATATGTGAGACTGATATGTGGTGTGTGTGGTTATCTTCACCACCTGATAGACTATGCCAGTCATGGGTCGAGAGAGTTCAGCACCCTGTATGTCTCTATCGGTGCATCTCACACATATATCTGGGTTTGTTGTGAGGAGGAGAGTCTTGTCTGTGTACATGAGGCAGATGTGACATTGTGTCTACATCACAATATTCACCAGCTGGACTGGAAAGTGCACACAAAGCCGACCCCTGGACATGCCTGGATATCATCATGACATACTCTGTAGCCAGATGACAAAGGATCAGTAGGATGTTAAGTGTGTAAAGAAGTATAACCGGGATTAATGCTCAGGTTTGTTGGTGCTCTGTAAAGAGTAGCTGAGAAGGAGTCCAGACTGAATCATGACACCTCCGACAGCTATGTCATATATAGCAATGTACACACATATATGTCATGAGTCAGGGCCAACTGTACCTGACTGACAATGCCGACATCCTGACACACAGGCCCCTATATATACATACCCACCTCCCAATGACGATAGTGCATATCATCATACCAGGAGATGCCACATGTAGAATGGATGAACAGCTACCCCCAATGCTAAAAGCATGGCATCAAGTGGACTACATTGATTCCCAATATGTGTCATGCATAAACTACAGAACAAACAGCTCCTGCACCTGAAAAGTCAGCTGAACCTCCCCCACTACACAGGATGTGGAACCGTTGAATGTATTACAGCAACATATGGCACTCCACACAAGTATTGGTAGACAACACACCATGGGATGTACAGTCCAGTATGCCTATGAAGTATGATCTACAAGCCATGGAGTCCATCATGGTTGAAGTCATAAACCGAGCTATTGGAAGCTGACATACACACAACCCTACTAACCATGGTATGTTCATGTGTGGATCACGGTTCCCAAACATGCTAGACTGTTTGCAAGGCAGCCACACAGGACATACATCACTGAACACAGCTACACATGTCTCACGTACACTTTGAATAGCCATTTATCAACATCCCAGACACATGTAGTACCCACAAAACCAACAAGCTGTGCATAAATATGTGTTGACATATGAAGGAATGTCGATGTGTCCACAGATAGATCACACAAGGTAAGGATTACGAGCTCCTGTTCCAGCTGTTGACACCTGACGACCCACATGGACCATTCCTGGAATGGCATAAAACAAAGTGTACACACATTACCATGTCCAGTCTGATGATGTCACCATCCTAGAAATACAGACGGAGAAAGGAAACCACTCACTAAAGCAAGTAGTGCGCTAATGCGTCTCTTTCGAATATCATAACCTAGTTAGATAGGGGTTTGAATCCTGCAAATTCTGACTGTGTGTATGCAATTCTCTTTGAAAGGATTGGCATTTTTGAAGACTGGGAAAACACACCACAGATGTACATTCCTCTTGGGAAAGACTGATGATGTCAGCACCCTAGAAATACAGACGGAGAAGAAAAAACACCCAGTAAAGCAAATAGCACACTGCGCTAATGCATCTCTCTCTAGGATCATAACCTAGTTAAGTAGGGGTTTGAATCCTGCAAATGCTGCCTTTGGGGGGGGTGGTGTATGTGTGTGCAATTCTCTTTGAAAGGAGTGGCCTTTTTGAAGACTGGGAAAACACACCACAGATGTACATTCCTCTTTGGAAAGACTGATGATGTCACCACCCTAGAAATACAGACGGAGAAAGAACACCACCCAATAAAGCAAATAGCGCGCTGTGCTAATGTGTCTCTTTCTAGTCTTATAATCTAGTTCGGTAGGTGTTTGTATCCTGCAAACGCTGACTGTGTATGTGTGTGCAATTCTCTTTTAAAGGAGTGGTCTTTTTGAAGACTGGGAAAACACACCACAGATATACATTCCTTATTGGAAAGACTGATGATGTCACCACCCTAGAAATACAGACGGAGAAGGAAAACCACCCAATAAAGCAAATAGCGCGCTGTGCTAATACATTTGTTTCTAGTATCATAACCTAGTTAGGTAGTGGTTTAAATCCTGCAACCACTGACTGTGTGTGTGTTATTCTCTTTGAAAGGAGTGGCCTTTTTGAAGACTGGGAAAACACACCACAGATGTGCATTCCTCTTTGGAAAGACTGATGATGCCATCACCCTAGAAACATAGACGGAGAAGGTAAACCACCCAGTAAAGCAAATAGCGCGTTGTGCTAATGCATTTCTCTCTCTAGTATAATAACCTAGTTAGGTAGGGGTTTGAATCCTGCAGACGCTGACTTTGTGTGTAGGGGCTATGTGTATGCAATTCTCTTTGAAAGGGGTGGCCTTTTTGAAGACTGGGAAAACACACCACAGATGTACATTCCTCTTTGGAAAGACTGATGATGTCACCACCCTAGAAATACAGACGGAGAAGAAAAAACACCAAGTAAAGCAACTAGCGCGCTGCGCAAATCTCTCTCTAGGTTCATAACGTAGTTAGGTAGGGGTTTGAGTCTTGCAAGTGCTGACTGTGTGTGTGTCATTCTTGGTCAATGCGGTGTAGGTCTTGCTTTTACTATGTTATGGCATATTATGATTACAACAGTAAGTGCATTGCACACATCAGGTATATGCGTTGCAAATATATATGTGTACATGTTCCCTTAATCAGTACATAGGTGTGAAGCCTGCATACTACATGAATACATTTGTTGCCATTGACAGGTTGTGCCGCAGCTTCTTAGATCATAGGTCACATATGTATGTATGTGACAGGCCCATCCACTGTCGTGATCTGTGGCCAAGGTCATCTGTGCCGCATACACCCATGACAGTTACTTTACAGTAGTGTGAATGAGGGTATATGCCTGGGATATATGTCAGGCATGTTCATACACAACCACGACTGCCAATAATGGACAGTCTTTATAGGTGTACAACCGCCTTGTGTATATGCATCCAGGCCTCCGATGTCTCATGTGACACACCTTGGGATCCACAATACTTATGGATATGTGGATACCAAGGGACACATGACATAACATGAGGCTGTATGTACACATTGGTACCCAACATACATGTTGAGGGCTACCACCTATGTGGTACTGACGGGATAGTGAATATAGTACATGTGGATGACTATGCCATAGTCAGCTTACTGTTATACAGCATGTATCTCATGACAGGCATCTGTCTGTATGATACCCTTGTGTAGGATATGTGTCCCATCCAGGGAATTGATTGTCGGCCACTGCATGCATTACCAGATGTGGATGGACACATCTCTAGTGTGTTTGCATGTACCTAAGGGGGCTATATGCCAAACAGGTGTGGACACAGGAATGGGTGGCAGTAATTACCACTGGTTAGTGTTATAGTGTAGCACGGGAAGGATACAACTGTTACTGAGTTCCCTACGACTGTGTGTAATTTGTCAGGACAACATCCAATGATTGCTTATAGTCATGCTGTTGAGGTTAATTATACTACAAGACCACAAATCATTGACAGATACTAACAGTATCACCCACAGAATGCAGTCTACCCATGTCATATACACATGTCTACACATGTTAGTACATAACTGTAGTAGAATGCATACTGGCCACTGAAAGATACTGTGACATGTTCACTATATGTACAACAGGGTATGCCACATGTCCCATGTGTCCACTATGCACATACATACAGACAGTGCGCACCCACCATGTTCACAGATGTACACTTGCTAATCTGTACTGCACACATCACACACATACTGTCCACTCACTAACACATTCTGGCAACACATTACACATCAGCCAAGTGGCACATGGGTGGACTATCCATAGTCAGCCTAACAGTGGTGTAAACAATGCTACATTGACAATCAGAGCTTTGATGAATAATGTCTGCTGAGATATACCTACAAGGATGTCATTACACTTTCCTGTTGACAACTTGCTAATATTGCTACACTGCTATAGTGTCATCCTGTGCATCAGCACCATGTTAGCCTGTTCCTCCATCAATGTTACAGATGACAGGAGGTGACACAGGTATCATCATATGCACAGGGCATTTTTTTGTTTGCCAGAGCCTGACATTGACCCATCCAATCGACATGTCTGTGTGTGTAATGTGTGTGTGTATGTGTGAGCCCTAGTTGTTTGGTTAATGTGTGTGTGTCTGCATGCACACAGCTCCACCATGTGGCTGCCATATACAGTAGTTTGTGGGACAGCCACAGACTGTACCTGCTAGGCCATACAGATTACTGTCTCCGGCCATGGACACAATACCTGTGCCTGGCAGGGGTGCTACGGACAGTATTGGGTACCAACCCTGACTGGGTACTGTCCTCAGAGGCAGAGGTGGGACGACTGGACCCATGTCCCTGCTGGGAATGGCCAGAGCCATGTGCACATGGTCTACTGGGACGGTCAATGGACAGGCCAGCCCCAGCATTGCTGGGGCTGGTACTGCTACTACAGGGGTGGCTGTGAACTGGGGGCCATCCGCGACCACTGCCAGCTGTTGCTGTTGCTGGCATGCGTCTGCGTCGATGTTGCAACCGTCCCGCACGGTCCTGGCTCATGGATGACATATTGTGGAGGGGATCTAATGTCTCCGCCCAACGTCTATCAACGACCTCGGTGTACGTCCGGATGGCACCGGCAATGTCACAGATGCTGTCATTGATAACGGTGTAATTTGTCCTCTGTGCCCTAAGTCCCTGCCTAGTGTACCATTCCATACATGCCTGAGTCTGCATTACAGCCCGGAACATACTAGACATCGTAGGACCAGTGAGGGCACACCTGCCAGGGGCAATACAACCAGCGGTGCTCCCCTGAGAACCCCTGGACCTCCACCTATGTGGTACCATTCCAAGAATATGGCTATGGCTGCTGTGAGGGGATGCAAGTGCCATGGGTACCACACTCTTCTGGTCAGTGCCAACTGTATGCTGTCCCTCGCCTATGGCCATTGGTGGTGAGGGATGTATTGGCAGTATGAGTGTCCGCATAGATGGGGTTGAACGCTGTGTACTGTCGATTGGTGGACCAACGACAGACCCTGTCAAACTTCCCTGTGTCAAAATACACGTCTCATCATCAGCACTATTCGTGGCAGTGGCTTCAGGTTCCCTGCTGCATTTGGCCAGCCCTAACTCAGCACCTGTGAGAAGAAGACAGGAAACACACTTTACGGTCTACGCATAAACGCTTGCACACATGCACACATGCTCACATGTGCACATGCGCACATGCACACATGCACACATGCACACATGAACAGTAATACACTCCCCACTACAGCACATACACACACACACCAGCAATCCAACACATACTCTATAGTGGGTGAAGGTGGGTGTCAGTATCACAAGGTAAACAGTCACCACACATGTGTCAGCATGCAGAATATGTGTTGCACATGACCATACAGTGCAAGTGTAGACGCTCCAATGTAATGGCAGTATACTTGGCTTTGTTGCAACTGTGTTGTTGTTCAGTGATTGGCTACACCCTGGAACACAATTTGTACATGGACACAACATTGCTGTGCAGGTATTATCAGCTCTGCAATGCCCTGTGCACCATCACTCACACGTATGCATGCCATGGCTGCATGTGTTATCTGTATGACACATATATATATCAATGTCTGAGTACAGTGTCTGTGTCCAAAGCAGATAATAGTGGGCACAGGTGTAGCACATGCATGCTATGTACACACACGGGATGATTGCTGCATGTTGACATGAAGGTATCCCAGTGCTCTAAATGGCCAGTGTACAGTGGTTATGGTGAGTGTGGGACATATTGCAGATATGACGGTGCCACACATGGCATGTCATGCTACACGACTGCAACATTAAACACCACACATACCCAATGTGTGTCAAGTGACCTATACACCCACTAGCATTCCAGGACACATATGTGACACTTTGGATGGTGACTGCTGTGCATATTGTGTATACTGGCATATGTAAGCACACACACAGCATGCTATGCATATTGTGTATAGGTGCATAAGTTTGCACACACACAACATTGAGGTGCAAAGCAGTGACTGCTATGAGTTGTACTGTGGTCACTGTAACTGGATGGGATGTAGTACCCCGTGCCATCATCAACATGCATCCTGTGGTCACTCACAGCTACTAATGTGTGCTAGACCACTGCCTAGCATGCTGTACCTGAACTGCAGTGCCATGGCTATGTTCACAATTACACAGACACCTTGTACATGGGTGTGTGAGGTGACCAATAGGGAACATTGCCTAACTTGACTGTGTTATGTGTTGCAGAGCGTTGCACACACCTATGATAGGACTCTACCCCTGAGGTACAGCATGTGTGTGTGCAAGACATGTGGGATACTGATGTGTGACCTTACAGCGGGTGTGATGGGAAATGTAGCATGTTTTTGTGTACGGCATATGATAAACGTGTTCTGCTGTGTACAGCTGTAGCAACTATGCATATCTAAGGTGCAGTACAGTGTTGCTACACTTGTTTCTGCTGCACTGTGCAGTGTATGTGCTTGAGGCAGCTACTGACTTTAATAAGATTATTAATGTCTCACAGCAAACATGGACAGGATGCATTATGCATAGGTGTGTTACGTGTACATGGCCTACACCTCACCTATGACATGCACATTTAATTACCAATATTAAAGTGTTAACACACTCACCAGCATGTACCGTCTTCCCTGCTGTCACACCAGAGGGACCTACAAGAATATGACACAGTTTATCAGTGGCCACAACTGTGACATTGCTGCCGTGAGTGAGTGCACTAATCTACAGTGGAACAATAGTCAACAGTCACAGGTGTGGAGATACTATTCCAAATATCAGTATTGCACATGAGAGGCAGCACAACTGCTAAACACACAGTAAATATCTCACATAAGCATATTCTAACAATACAGGTAACAGCAGTCTACAGCTAGGGCATATTACCTGCATGCTCCATGTTGTTCTGCTGGGTAGCTCCGGCCTCCATGATGACACATGCATGATGTTACTGCTGCTGTAGGCCAGGAGCCGCCATGCTTAGGAGCAGCTCCTCCACTATGGTGAGGGGGGATGTATGGGTGCCCCACCAGCTGTGGCAAGCTGTTGCCTATGGATATCAGATGCACGCTGCCGGACATGTCTGATTAAATCACTGCAGTGATGGCGTACCTGCTCATATGTCCGGTTATGCATGCCTATGTCATTTACCCGGTGAACAAGATCTTGCCACAGTGCAGTGCGCTCATGCTGGTGCTGGCTGACCCTGGAAAAAAGCCGTGCATAGTTCTGATACAGGCTGGCCTGTATGACCTCCTCCTCTGCAGCTGTATACACAGGATTGTGGCGATGAGCCATAACTCTGGAAGACAATTAAACAATATGTGTGAGCAAGTCATGTGGCACATTTAACATTATGAAGAACAGATATCACTTAACTGCCAGATATAGCATCTGTCTGCCTATCAGAGGATACACACATTCCTTACCACATATCAGTGCTCAGCCCGCAACTGCCTGACAGTGGCTGCCGCACTCCATACAACAAACCAGTATACACCAGTACTCGACACACTGTATTGGATACAATGCACAACCTCACACTGGGGGTATATATCAAGCTAATGCATGACGAATATTGTCAGCCAATGCAATGAATGTAATGTACAGTTACAGTATTAACAGTAAACCACCCTAGTCTTTGATGCCATACCCCTACCTAACATATGTGCACAGTTGTTAATATAGCTAGCATACTGCTGTAACAGAGTATACATGTTGCTAGGTACACACACATACCCTGTAACACACATGTGATTATGGCCATGGTACAGGCATCATTACACACACATTAGACATACATACAACACATAAATGTATGCCAACACAGATGAGCATTACCTGTGTACCTTATGTACCTTATAGTACTGTGTGCCCCTACTTACAGATACCTATGCCTGAGGAATGTGATCTGTGCAGACTACAGGAAACACACAAGACAGTGATACCAGGGAATGTGATCATACACCATACTGTGGTGTTTAGGCCTACCGCTTCAGGTAGTACAACAGTTCATATGTGACTTGGATTCACCAGCAGTACCACTTACTGAGCATACATGTATTGCTACAGCCTACAATTGGACACCACAGTCATACACAATGTATTACATCACAACATATGCCATCCTACTATGTCTGCATCCCAATAACTGACACATCTTTCTCTGCCCTCACACCTAGGACACAAACTACCATGACAGACACAACCTCACGCTAAGCTATCACACCTTTACAGACCTTGCACACAGTCAGTATCACACTCATTCCACCTCACATAGCTGGCATTGCACTGAGTACATGTGTGTGCACATTGTGTCATAGGTAGCTACTACACTATTGGCCCGGGGCCTACGGCAGCCTAATCATATTCTACCCTGCCATTTGACACACATGTAATGTGATTACACTTGCTCCTGTCAAACGGATACACAGAGGTGACTCCCAGGGCATATTACCTATCTCCATAACATTCATCAGGGGTATGTATGACATCTACTAATGAGGAGCAATGTTTATTAATGCTGGGTAGTTTAGTCCAGAGTATGGTATATTTGTGTATAGGAACCTGTACCTCCAGCATGTGCTGTTTAGTGCATTGACAAGGATTAGGGCCCTAGGTTATGTAGCCTGGAGGGATTGTGAGGTGTTGTGATGGTGGTTGGCCAACTGCTATGGGTGTGACATACCTCTGTATGTCCAGCAGCGGTGACCTCTGTGTATGACGTATGCAATGCACTCTAGCTGTGGTTTTGTGAGTCAGTCTGCATAGGGTATCTGTTTGGGGCAGTGTCACTCTTTGTTAGATAAGTCTGTGGCCTTTCCACTTGCTGTGATTGTCATGTGAGGTACATACCACATGGGGCATTGTGAGGAGTAGGGGGTACACTGACCTATATTTCCCTAGATGGCACACCTTTTGTGATGATACATACCACATAGAGGGATTACAAGACAAGTGTGAAACTATGATTATCAGAGGGGAGGCTACTGTACACTGCATTCCATGTTCCCTTCTGACACCTTCAGTGTTGGGCAGGCAACCACCTATCTGGTAGTTAGTGTGTAAAGTGTTTTGGAATGGGGTATGCTACTGCAGTATCAACACTGGTGTTCAGTCAATGCGCTGGTCACCAGGCACCTGTTGCAGTACGTCTGACCCCGTGTCTCCCTCTCTCACTCTCTCTCTCTCTATATATATATATATATATATATACATACATATATATATATATATATATATATATATATATATATATATATATATGTATACACACACATACCTATATATATCCGGATATATCCATATATATCTGTATATATCTATATATCTCTCTATATATATTTATATATGTATATATCTATATATCTACATATATCTATATAGCTATATATCCATATAGCTACATATCTATATATGTACATATCTATATATCTGTATATATGTAGATATCTATATATATCTATCCCCGGGATTCATGAAGCTCGGCGCAAGGCCGGCGTAAGGCCTGCGCCGGCGGTGCATGGAATATCCGGCGCAGTAGCGCCATATACATATTAATGAGAGTGCACCGGAATCACAGACACGTGCGTAGTGTACGTGAGCGAGCCCAGGTAGGATGCGTCTGGAGGCGTGTCTAAGCCGGCAGGAGGTGAGCAACCTAATGTGCTGACAGCCACGGTCCGCCCACAATAGTAATGGCAGCAGCCAGGTCTCGTGCAGAATGAAACGCACGTACAGTACGCAACATAGTCCCCGTTCCAAATCAACGGAGAAGCAAATAGAAGCCACCAAGGCATAAGTGTACCCGTTCAAGGAGCAAAGGATACGCGATAAGACCGCCGCCGTCCGCAATGTACTGTCAGTGTTTACACTCAGAGAAGGTGTACAGCCGCATGGCAGCGCCCGGCACCGACATAGGAGCAGCGACTAAGGTCACCACCTGTCCCACTGTGTTTGGGGCAGGCTCTCCATGGACAGTTGTGTCAAAAACGATTAGAAATGGCTGATGTGCTACGAATGTAGGACACAATGATATCCCGTATGTAATGTAATGGTAGCATGAATTGGTTATTTCTGTAACAGAAATACCGAAATGACACAATAAACAGAATAAGCAAGGAAATTGCCACAATAATAAGCAAATTATTTAGGCAAACAAGTGAATTTCTATGCTATATAGTGACCGTTTGTATGTGTCGGCCTGTAAAGGCAGATGTGAGTCCCGGAAATATCCCAGATCGGAAAATGGAAAAGGTGGAAACCCCAGCAGCGACATGGGCATGGTCACCAGGGTTACCTGCTGTCCCAAAGTGCCATGGACAGTCCCTGATTGGACAATCGTGTCCCTGCAACAATCGTAAAATGGAAAATGACCTGCGATCCCCTGCCACGCAAATTCCGCCAATATACATGTAAATAGTAGCATAAAACATATACATGACGGTATGGAACACAGACATGGCATAAGAAAATAAATAAGGAACCCAAACGCTAACAGAATAGGCTCATAGTATGGCAAACAAGTGAAGTTCTGTCCACTGCACTAGCCCTGGGTATGTGTAGTCCTGCAAATATCGAAGTGTCCACATAACATGCCCCACCATGGGCATTGGAAAAGGTGCCAACCATAATGGTCACAAGCAGTAGTGACAGTACAGAGCCGGGTAGCTGTGCCGACATAACAACAGTAAGGAAGCAAGATACCCCAAACACAGGCAAACATGTGCATAGCAACATATCCCAGACCCAGCAACATCTTTGTTGCATACACGGATGGTGTATGATGAAGTGTAATATCCAGAAGCAGAACACATGCATTCGGATGTACTACACAATAGCCTCATTGTACATGTCAGTCACACCCATGTATACCCCTGCACCCAAACCTGCTAGCATCCGTGTGCAGCTATACAACCACACACAATGTGCATACCTGAACTGTGGTAAGATGTTTGTGTTAGGCAATGCCACGCTGGCAAATACGTACCCACATGTCAGCAACCCACGCAGGTACAGATATGTAAATGGCTGCATGTGAATGTGTCAGCAGAATGTGTACATCCGGCATGTAGTATGTACCCGTCAAACCATCTAGGTTTGCATACGACACGGTGCACATAAGTGTACACATGTGGACAAGTCGGTCGGTGGACCACCGCATCGGCGATCATCTCTGCAGTGAAGTCGATCACATATAGCGGAACAGGTGCCTAACACACAGGACATCCTAACAGGGTGCTACAGGCAAAGAAGGGAAACTGGGACATCACATGTGGAGATGAGCGTGGCTGGACGGACAAATACACACGGTCAAGGTAAAGGATGGAACAACATGCATATGGCTGGATGGATGTTGTTCGTGAAATATATAGAAACACATATGAAGTTCCAGTTTACACTCGAAATACTATATAATGTATTGAATTGTACCGTACAATATGGCAGCAGAACTAAGCCTGCATGTAATTGGTGAAGCTAAGTTGTACTGTGATGGAATTCTGAACCTGGCAGTAAGCAGGACAGCAGGCTCATGTCTGTCATCATTAATTATTTGCTGGGTTACAGAACAATAAATGTATGTACATGCATAACAGCACTCCTTCCCCAGAGGAGGATGGCCTTGTGAGCTCAATGGAAGATAGCAGTACAACTCCCTACCAGACAGACAAAGCAACGTATCAAGAAATTAACTGTCCACTGTATCGTAACAGTCTACGGTCCTTGAAACAGCTACAATCACAAAAGGATACTGTAATGTACAAGGTGCCTTGCAAGCCTGCGTTATTCCCATGAGAAAACAATTTAAAAGCACGAGCCCAGCACCCACGTATGTATAGACTATTGCGGACCATAGTGATGGAAATGCCCTGTGACCGACCACGTCAGTAAGTTGGGCAAATGCTGATTGTAAACACTATATAAAGAAACTGCTTACTGTATGGAGTCAGACAAAACTCCCATACTTGGACTGTACATTATTTAGCCTGCCTGTGTACACTACTAAAACTTTCCGAACCCGAGCCTCCTGTGTTATCGGCTGTCACTTAGAAAAGCCTACTGATAACTACAGTCTGGTTGTAACAACTTATTTCACATCGTGATCCTTGTAACCGAATTCCCTTGGTAAGCTACAGGTCAGAGTGCATGGCTGGTTAGACATGCGGAGAATATGCATAAATGGTTCTTCTTGAATGAAAAGACCTCCGACTGAATTGTTGTGTGTAAAGAGGCTGTTTACTGTCTGATCTGTGGCTGAAAAGCGGAAAACTGGATCCCAAGAAAAGCGTGCAACCTTAAACAGGAGGCCCAGGTAAGGAGTGTCTGCCTTTTGTGTCTATGGTAGATCAGGGACCAGACTACATTGTGTTTCTGTTAACAGTAGTGATATCGGTCAAGACCTACCCACATACTGTTAAATCTGAACATAGGTCAGGGAACACACAGCAGAGTAAATAGTGAATGTAGACACTACAGTGGATACAGGGAAGGAGACACGTGTTATGACAGAAGGGTGCGAGCAGTCGTGTAGAGGATATGGGAGATTATTGAAGCAACAGATCATGTGATCCGCATTTGACGGGTGGCGTGAAGAATATGCAATCGCAGAGAGCACATAATGTGAGTTACGCAGCAAAATGGGGTAATAAATATGACCATGATGGTATATTAGGCAACATACCGTTACTGAAACATTGTAATCGCTGAAAAGCCGATGCATATGTTCCAAGGTAAACACCTGTTCCACCCTGGGAGGCATATGCCTCTCTGGCCAGCCGTGTCCTGTAAATAAACCGAACACATGTCAAATGTCCTGATATCTCAGGACAAACATTTCCAGATATATCTCAAAATGGTAGCATAAAAGAGTACCCACTGCCCACAAGGACACAGTCCGACAAGCTCTACACTTTACATATGCACAGTGGTGTCCATTGTGGGACCCAAAAATTGTGGAAAGAATCGAATAATGTGTTATTCCAACGCACCTGAACACATTGTCGTCACAGGTACACATATGCACCAAGCGTGTTTAATGTTGCTGATAGCTCTCCATGTAATGCAGCACAGATGCACAGAAATACCCAGGGTACCGGGTCCATAGAACTGCATCCACATCACACTTCCGCACACATGACGGATGTGTAATGGGTACTGTCAATTGTTGCAGTCAAGGGATTCTGGGTATGTAGACTCTGTGCTCGGTGTTGTTTCGCAGGCAATCCTTTCTCCCACCCCGTGGGAGGGATGTGTGCGTATCACCTGCCTCAGTCTCCGGTAATAATGCAAACCATACTCCGGAGAATGCTAAATGTAGGTGTGTAATGTGTACAGCCCCATACTACTGTCCAGTAGGCAATTGTCATGGATGGACACCCGTATGGCCAGAATGGCACCCACACCTGCAAACCCGGTAAATGACATAGCCGCGGGACGGCATAACACACGAAATACACATAGGGAGTACAGTTGACATTCCACACACAGAGCAGGACCGTCGTGCCACCGGCCCCCCTA